>NC_080749.1:52902244-53205274 GCF_020826845.1 Diceros bicornis minor
GGGAATATAGACAAAATAAATACATATAAAGATAGGTACATGAGGCACTATGCATCGCGTGGAGGCAAAGGCATTTTTTACGTGGACTCCGAAAGGCATCTACTACTCACCGGTTCAGTACTTTGCCCAAATGAGCAATCCATTTGCCTTTTCGCAACTTTTTATCTTTAAATTTTAAGCTGTAGAACAATTGGAAAAATAGTGATAATAAACACATATACCCTCCCACAAATTCAACAAATATTTACGTTTTGCATTTCTTTCTCTCTCTTCCCCTCCCCCCACAGTTTTTAAGGTAAGTTGCAGACATGATACGACTTCACCCATAGATACTTCAGCATGCATCTCCTATGAATAAATTAATTGCATAATATCATCCAATTTCCACTTGAGGAAAACATATAGATCTTGTCCCAGACGATATGTTTGGGATAAGTTAATTTTCGTTTGTAGTACAGAAATCCCTTTTCAGGAAAGAAGATGGTGAAATACAAGAGGGAAGCAGAGGGAAAAAAGAAGGAAAGGATCTTGTGAAGCTAAGATTGGTTACTAGTTTACACTAGTCTAGAAAGTACTATCGTATAGCACAGGATTCTATGCTATTCTATTCTAGTATACCATACAAGGTTAGTTTAGCAAATTAACTGCTATAAGTGGTGGCTCCCTGTTGGGCTTAGGATCAATCTCTGCCCTCAAATAGTTTACGGGATGGTCAGGATCTGGTAAAACAGTCCCAAACATCACTTGCCTTCTCTGCCTTGCTAAATTCAGCATCTCCTCTAAAACTCAGATAAGGCATCACCTAGAAAAACCCTCTCTGGCTCCTGCTGCTTCTCCTTTGCCCCTGCTCCCACTACCGCTTGGTCTGGGTGGAGTGTTTCTTTTCAGGGCATTCAAAGAATGGGTTCCTGCCGCTAGTCCTTCTTATCAGACTGCACGTATTGCTCATTGGCTCTCTCTCCCTGATTTCTGTAAGTGTTGGGGAGTTGGAATTTGTACCTCCAGGCTTATGGTAGGGCCAGACAGATGTTTGTGGAATGTTTATGAAAGGTTAATCAACAAGATAAGTAGAGTATGATAGCAAGAGAGATGGTCAGTGGTGGAAAAGAGAAGCTAGCACGTGCCCAACTCTCACCAGGTCTGCTGCCCCTCTGTGGCTGGACAGTAGGGATTGTAGGCTTGGCCCTCGGCCAAATTAAATCTCCCTTCCTGGCTTATTGGCATTTTTTCCTTAGTTTCTTCCCTCCCTAGTTTCTCAGTGCCCTAACCCTACTATTTTTCTCTCCTCAAAAGCCATTCACATTAATGTGTGTGGTAAGATGGAGACTGGGGAGGGCACCTCAATCCAAAGGAAGTTTCTTGAGACCACGTGGAGAGCTTGATATGTGCCCCCGGAACTTGGGGAGCACAGTGGACTAGCGTCTGCCTCCAGCTGGAAAATGTAAAGGGTGGAGAGGCAGGCTAGCTGGCTGCTCAAGTTGGGGAGCAAATGGGAGGCTGCTGCAGTGCTAGGCTAGGCCTGCAGCGCCAGAGGCTGTCGGGCAAAAGGTGCATTTCCAGTGGGCTGGGCATTTACTCTATCCTTAGCCAGCACCTAGAAATCTGGTGATACCTGAGGCTTTTCTCTGTTAAGAGAGTCTGTTCAGCTTTTTGGGTAGCCCTCTTAGACAAGACCTAAGATGACTTCTCTCTGTGTACCTCCCCTGGGTCTATATCTCTTCTCACAGAGATGTGGACTTTCTTCCATGATAATCAGATGCATGAAGAACAGGAAGAGCTCTTGGAGCCCAGAGAATAAATCTTTAATTAGAGAATGTTAGGCTTTAGGGAGCTAGGAAAGAGGAGGAGGGAGCGTAAGCTGAAAAGGGCTCTCCTCACTCACCACAGAGGTATGACTCATAAGACAACTCATTTTAAGGACAGGCAAATTTGGGTGGAGAGGATGCTGGAGAAGTGAAGTGTATTGGATCCCACAATCTGCCAACCTCTGTTCATGCTGGAGGTAGTCCAACATGCTAATTTATTTTGCAAATCTGGATAAGAGTATATTTGTGTTTTGTCCTTACTATAGCAAGGGAGTCAGCTACCATCACTTTCCACTGGTAGGGACTCAAAAGTGTGTCAAAGGAGAGTGAGGTTTATAGAGTAAAAGGAGGAAATCTTATGACAGTCTTTGACTGGTGGGAGTTTTGGAAGTGGGGAGGCTTTCTGATGAACTTTCAAGTACATTTGGCAGTCTTTGATTGCTTCAACATCTACTGGTACATAACTGGGAGCTTTCCAGGCTGAGTGCGTGTGTACGGGTTTTCCTGTTTCAACTGGAAGGATATCTGGTTCTCAGCCTCAGGATCAGAATCTTGCACAAGCAATTCCTCCATTTGGTTAATGTTATAGTAGAAATTTATTCTGAAGTCTAGTCCAAATAAATATTTTACTTATTTTATTTTTATTTTTTGTTGAGGAATATTCACCCTGAGCTAACATCTGTTGTCAGTCTTCCTCTTTTTTTTGGATGTGCGCTGCCGCCACAGCATGGCCACCGACAGGTGAGTGGTGTACGTCTGCGCCCGGGAACCAAACCCGGGCCACTGAAGCGGAGTGCACCAAACTGAACTACTAGGCCACTAGGGCTGGCCCCAAATAAATATTTTATATATACTTATATCTATTTATATGAATCTATCACATTGAGGCTAGAATGAGACTTGTCACCAATTTCTGTCTTGAGAAAGAAGGTGAAAAGGAAAAATAAAAGCATTGGATTCATGTTAAGCTGGATAAGATCTGAGATTCCTCTCAAGACTGTGAGGTGATTTCCCTATTCCATGGCTCAGGGCTTGGAGGAACTCCAGGGTTGGATGGAGGAACTCCACCCAGGCAGGTTGGTGTCCCAGGGCTACTGAGGACAATCTTAGTGTCCTGGGGCTCTTTCTCCCCTACTGTGATCCAGTTTGGGTGAAGGCAGAGAGAGTTCACAGTATCCTTGGCCTTCCTTGCTTGACCCAGCTCCCCTACTCTTCTATCAGAGCTCGTGTTTCCCCTCTCTCTCTAGCTAGGGGGTCTTTGAGCAGACTGTGAAAGATTCTGGGCCTAGTGAACTCACCGGGAACACTCAAATGGAGGAAGGAAAGTAAAAGAGAGCTGAGGCAAGGGGAGTAGTGTTGCACTTTTAAATGTGACTTTATTCACCCCAGAGGGAGCAAAAGTACAAATATAATTCAAGCGTGCAAAACTGGATACATGTTTCTTTTTTTCATTAAAAAGACTTTTTAAAAATTCTATTTCCAGGGGCCGGGCTGGTGGCACAAGTGGTTATGTGCGCGCACTCCGCTGCGGCGGCCCAGGGTTCTAAGGTTCGGATCCCGGCACGCACCGACACACTGCTTGGCAAGCCATGCTGTGGCGGCATCCCATATAAAGTGGAGGAAGATGGGCAGGGATGTTAGGCCAGGGCCAGTCTTCCTCAGCAAAACAACAAAAAAAGAGGAGGATTGGCAGATGTTAGCACAGGGCTAATCACCTCACCAAAAAAAAAAATTCTATTTCCACTCTCCAAAATTACATTTAATCTCTAAAATTGTTCTCCTTATCCCTGTTAAATTCCCAGTTCCCGCCCCCCCCCCCCAAGGACAAATACTTGCTTGATTTTGAGAAGGAAACCCACAAGATCTGCAAGTTGCGAAAATCTTTATTCCTCCTTAAGGAGAACTAGGAGAGGGGCCCTAAGGATCCGGCGGTTGGGTTCTGTTTTTCTCTGGAGCTCTGGGGGATCTTTGCTCCCAGAGGCAGCCCAGTGCACAAGGCCACGCTCTCTCTCTCTTATTTCCAGAGCACTGGATTGTGAGTGGGGTGCAAGTGGAGACTGAGAATCACCACTGAAGTGGCTATCTGTATGGCAAATCATCTTTAAAGATTTCTTGTCTTTGGAAACAATGTCCAACAGAAAGAGAATAGACAAATACAATGCTATACTATAAAAAAATCATGTCGTCAAAAATTACGCTATAGGGGGCCGGCCCGTGGCTTAGCGGTTAAGCGTGCACGCTCCACTACTGGCGGCCGGGGTTTGGACCCCGGACGCACACCAAGGCACCTCTTCTCCGGCCATGCTGAGGCCACGTCCCACATACAGCAACTAGAAGGATGTGCAACTATGACATACAACTATCTACTGGGGCTTTGGGGAAAAAAGGGGGGAAAAGGGAGGAGGATTGGCAATACATGTTAGCTCAGGGCCAGTCTTCCTCAGCAAAAAGAGGAGGATTGGTGTGGATGTTAGCTCAGAGCTGATCTTCCTCACAAAAAAAAAAATATGCTATAGGTGAGTATTTAACAATATGGAAGATGTTCATCAAATATTAAATAAAATAAACAGTATATAAAACAAGTTGTAACTGTGAATGCGCACGCATTATGTGTGCATGTATACATAACTGAAAGCATCATATACCAAATAGTTAAAGAATTAATAATGGTTCTCTTTGGGGCAGAGTAGGATAATGGGCATTTTTAATTTCCCTCTTTTTGCTTTATTTCTATTTCCTATAACTAACATGTATTACGTTTATCCTGAGAAAAACATCACAAGTACTTAAAAATATGTATTATCAGAAATCCATCTGCCTGGTTGACATCATCCAAATCTTTGTTTAGTCAAATTTAACAAAAAATCAAAGACAATATTTTAAAACCAAAATAAATGCTTTTTTAACACCAGGAAAGAGGAACCAAAGCAGTTTCCAAGAGCCCAACTTGATCAGACGCCAACTGGCCTGAGGAACTGACTTGCTTTGCAGCACTGTTGATCCCCAGATCCCCAGAGGCATAAACATTCACAAGTCTTCCAAAGGTAATGCAAATTACTGGAAGCTGGGCCAGGTAGAATGGTGAGAACTGGATAAAACAGGAAGATCTGGATTCTTGCAAGAACTCTATCATGGTCCAGGGGTGTAGTCTTGGACAAGTCACTTGATCTCTCCATCCTCTATAAAAACAGACCCTTTCTTATTCATTCACTAGTTATTTAGTGAGGCGCTCCTGTGTGCATAGGCACTGTTCATAGGCACTGCCCTAGAACTCTATGAGTCTATATTATTTTATAGACTTGCACCCAATTTAACATATACCACCATTTCCATCCTTCAGCACAGAATTATCCAGAATTCTCAAGGCTTAAGAGTAGAGTAAATCTTTTGTAATCTAGGTATTGAAAGCTCCAGAAAGGAGAGATTAGTGGGCTTTGTAAGGGTGACAAAAGAGGCAAGACTGGGCTAAGAGATAAACTGAGTAAAGAGTTAGAGATGGACCAGAATGGAATCCACTTGACTCAGAACAGCTTGGGGGAAGGGGCAAAGGGGAGAAACCCTGAGCAAAAGCAAGGGGGAAAATTACAGATCCTAGTGGTAAATTCCCAAGCAAAATAGTCTAAATGCCTTATTTTCCTCATTGTACAAGGTACAACGTTCATTATTCTTTTCAGGCAACAACAATCTGAACCAAACAATGTTTATGTGTTTGCCATTGCTGCAAGAGAGGGAGGGATTAAGCTAAACACTTCTGTCCTTGAAGATCTAATACTGTACATAATGGTTAAGATCATAGGTTTTGATGAATACGGGGAACATGAGCCCTAATCAATAGAGACAGGTGTATTGTCCCAAAAAAACTACACCGACTAAACATGACCATAAAGGACACAATAGGGTTAGGCAAAGTTATTTTTATACTTCTCAGAAGATATTTAGATACAATGCTGGGCACAGCAGTTTGTTTTCATTTTGGTGTATTATAATTTGATTGTTTTTCTTCATTGCACGATTTTGGGCAATTAATTGTTTTTCCTTATTGCCCAACAACGTGCTTACCAAGAAAATTCAAAAAGCTATCAGTAATAAACCAATTATTTAAACCAATAAACAACTGGAAAATAAACTAGTCAGAACATATGCACATAAGGACGTGCACTCACATTCAAACATATACACACACAGGCGCGGATAAATCTAAGGAAAAGAAATATGAGGTATTCAATAGGGAAAATTGACTACTAATCAGAAATTTAACTATGAGACCAAAAACACCTTTGGGCAAAAGTTGGTGAGCACATTCCCTCTTTATGACAGTCCAGACAACCCAATGTCATTTTATTTTAAAGAGCTCCCCTGTGCTCATTTATCTTAGCAACCCCAAATATGGAGCTGATAAGGTAAATGTGCATTGTATATCAAACTAGAGAGTGGTTGATGTAAATAAAGAACAGAGATGCTCTGAAGTCATGACTGAAGATATTTCTGGACATTATGACATTTTGATTCATTAAATGAACACTAACAGCAAAATAAACTCATGTATCATTGTACAAAAAAAAAATAATAATAAAGTTCCTTGATTCATAACTCATATGGCTGATGGGTTCTCTTACTCATGTTAAGAAGGTAGGAAAGCTCAATTGAGATCACATAAATGTTTACTCTTTGGAATCCAGAAATGTGCCATTTGAGGATTTCTGCAGATATTACATGCATGGACAAATGCTCTGTATATATTCTAACATTATTGGAGTATTTTATGTGTGCAAAGGCCTACTAGAAAACTTCTGTCCATGCCTCTCTCTCCTTCACACGTCTATGTCTCCGCTTTCTTAAGTAAAATGTAGCATTACAGTGCTTTATGGATTGTACATTATATATTATGTAATTAAATACGTAAAGTATACTTTATGGTCCCAAGCCTTGTCGCTTACTAATTGTAAGAGCTTCAGCAAGTCAGTCTCTCTGAAGTGCAGCTTCTACATCTGTAAAAGGGAGCTAAGAATACCTTTTTGTCGGTGGTTTTAAAACAGGTCCTCAAATTCTTCGACATTCTTCCCATCAAAAGCTGGAGTCCAACTCTCCTCTCCCTAAATATAGGCCAGACTTAATGACTCACTTTTAAAGAATAGAATGTGGCAGAAATAATACTATGTGACTTCTGAGACTAGGTTCCCCTGGGCTCTCTCTCAGAACCCATCCACCTCACCATTTGGTGAAAAAGCCAAGCTACCATGTGGAAAGATCACACATAGGATTCCAACAGCAGTTCCAGATGAGCTCCTAGCTGACAGCCAACATCAGCCACCAGACACGTGAGCGAGTTTTCAGATTGATTCTAGCCCCCAATCTTCAAGCCACCCCAGCTGACACTGAGTAGAGCAGAGACAAACTGTCTCCTCCAAGTTCTTCCAAAATTGTAGATTAATGAGCAAATAGATGTTGTTACTGTTTGAAGCCATCAGGTTTCTGGGGGGGTTTGTTATGCAGCCACAGATAACTGGAACAGATTTTGGTACCATAACAAAAACCAAAAACATGTAGCAATGACCTCAGGACTGAGCAGCAGGCAGAACTTGGGAGTGTCTTCCAGGGACTGTTAGTGGAAGCCTCATGGTTCTTGAAGAAGTTATTGGTAAGAGTTGGCAAGAAAGTGAGGAAAATGTTACTGGGAGCTGTCATGTAGTGGGAGAAAGTTTAGCAGCACTGGCAGCTGTGGTGACATGGAAGATGGAAAAGATACCAAATTAACTGAATGACCTATCCCAGGAGATTTTCAGGAAGAGCATTGAAGGTGTTGCCTGGTTATTCTCACTGATTATGGGAAATGCAAGAGGAGAGAGGTAAGCTAAGGAAAGAACTGATAAATACATAGGAGCCAGGAATTGCTGGGTTTGAAAATAACAGTTTCTCCTTCCTCACCTCTCCACATGGCAATCTTCCAGGTGAGGATCAAATCCAGAGGGCTGTCAGGAAAACACGGTCCAAAGGTGAAGCCAGGAGTGTGACTATATAACCCTTTGTTAAGACCTCAGCGAGTTTTAAGGTGTTGCTTCTTAGACTCCTTTCAAGCATACAAAAGGCCTTCAAATCGTAAGGATGTTATCAGACAGCAGCTTTGGAGAGTCTAAGGAACAGAAGAGCTAAGAAGATTTGTAGGTGTGGCTTTTGCATAATGCAGTTGGTTATAAGTTGATTCATAAAATGCCTACAAAGTTTTCTTAAAGAATTATAATCAGGACTGGCCCGATAGCGTAGCAGTTAAGTACACGCACTTCGCTTCGGCAGCCCGTGGCCCGAGGTTCGCCAGGTGGGATCCTAGGCGCAGACCTACTCACTGCTTATCAAGCCATGCTGAGTCGTCTTCCCACATAGAGCAGCTAGAAGGATGTACAGCTATGACATACAACTATCTACTGGGGCTTTGGGGAGAAAAAAGGAAAAAAGGAGGAAGATGGGCAACAGATGTTAGCTCAAGGCCAATCTTCCTCAAAAAAAAAAAGAATTCTAATCAGCTTAGACTGAAAGGGATATTCAGGCCTTTGGCTCCCCAGACTTGTAAGGGCAGGAAGCAGCCTAAGAGAACTGCTCGGTGGCAAAGAAGAGCTACTTTTAGTGGAAAAGGAAGAGTGGCTCAAGAGGTGGAACCAAGAGCCCAGTGCTGGAGCCAAAAGCTATAATGAATGACGTCCAGGTAGCAGGACTGAGTCCTGATCAAGGAACTAGCAACAGACGCTCAGGTGGACTTCAGAACCGCTGCATCCCAGTGACCGCCGTGTGCCTCCCGTTCTTCCCCTTTTGAACAGAAGTGCTTATAGTGGTTATCCTGTGCTTGCCCCACCTCTGTACACTGGCTGTGGTGGGCAGATGGCTTGTCTCTTGATTCCCAGATCTTCAGTTTGAGAGGGGCTGCACTCAGGAACGGTACCCAAAGGGCCTCAGCCACTCCTGGACCTGATTTACATGTCCAGGTCATGGACCTCAAGCTGAGGCTGTCATAGGTACAATGTTTAAGGGGTCTAGGGAGTGGGGAGTGAGTATATCTTGCATGTAGGCGAAAATGTAAATAATTAACGTCCAGTAGGTGAACTGGTCGTATGATGGTTTCAAAACACATCCACAAATTATTTGAAATTCTTCCCAACAAAGGGTTAAAGCCTAATTCCCCTTCCCTTAAATAGTGGGCTGGGCTCGGTGACTTGCTTCTAACAAACAGAATATGGCAGAAGCTACCCTGTATGACTTCTCAGACAAGATCACAAAAGGGGAAGCAGTTTTTGCCTTGTTTCTTCTCTCTTGGGGTGTTTGCCTTTGGGACCCAGCCATCACTGTGGGAGGAAGCAAAGCAGCTCTGTGGAGAAGCCATGTGTAGGTGTTCTGGCCCGAGCCTCAGCTAAGGCCCTGCTGACAGCCAGCATCAACCAGCAACCTGTCAGTAAGCGAGTTTTCAGATGGTCCCAGCCACCAGTCTCAAGCCAACCCAGATGACGCCATGGGGAAGCAAAGACAAACTGTCCTTTCCAAGCCCTGCCCAAATTACAAATTCATGAGAAAAATAAATGCAGTCACTGTTTCAAGGCACTTAGTTTTGGAGTGGCTTGTTAGGTGGCAACAGATAATCAGATGTTTATTTGCAAGTGTCTCCCAGAAATATCCACATAGCTAAATAAAACCTTGAAACAGTTATAACATTTTACGCGTTATTAACTGCAATTACTTTATGGTCCCGAGCTTCTCCACCAACTCTGGGACCTTCAGTAAGTCAGTCTCCTGAGCTTTCAGTTTCTGCAACTGTAAGACGGAGTTGTAAATACTTGTCTTTGAAAAAGTCATTTATGAAGATTATATAACAACAGGGAAAATGATGATACACTGTAGCTTATAAAACTAGATTCCAATGACTACAACTGTAAAAATATGCAGATGAGACATAGAGGGATTAGATTAGCGGCCTTGTAAGTAATTTTTCCTTCCATTTTCCAAATTTCTGCAAGATTATTTACTTTAGTAATCAAAAAAAGTAAGTGTTTAAAAAATCCCATTGTGGGGGCTGGCCCAGTGGCACAAGCGGTTAAACGCGCACGCTCCGCTGTGGCGGCCCAGGGTTCGCCAGTTTGGATCCCAGGCGCGCACCGACACACTGCTTGGCAAGCCATGCTGTGGCTGTGTCCCATAGAAAGTGGAGGAAGATGGGCACAGATGTTAGCCCAGGGCCAGTCTTCCTCAGCAAAAAAAGAGGAAGATTGGCAAATGTTAGCACACAGCAGATCTCCTCACAAAAAAAAGAAAAAAAAAAAATCCCATTGTGCGTCCAGGCCCGAGCCCAGAGAGTGGGTCGGTGGTTACTTCTTCTCAGTGACCTCCCTGCTGGTTAAATCAGAAAAAGTGGCTTGGAAGAGGAACGGGGACAAAACAGCATACTGTTCCTTGGAGTTCGGGGATCAATAGAGGATTGATTCCAGATTTCCTGCCTCCCAGCCAGCACACGCATCATTCCCTCCCCCTGTAGCCTCTCAATACTAGCTAGTTTTCACCTACATGGGCTACAGGCATTAGAAGCAATGCCCCATTAAATGCCCATTATTTAAATAACTGGCAGTCTCAGCTATCTGAGCTAAGAAGCCATATAATCTAATGGTCAGGGGGGTCGGTCAAAATGCATGGATTGGCAACCTGCCTCCACCACGTATTGTCTTGGATCCTTGCAGTTGTAAGTAAGGATCTCAAGAGGAGATCATCCTGGATTACACAGGTGGGACCTAAATCCAAGACAAGTGTCCTTATAAGAGAAGAAGACACAGATAGAGAGCAGAAGCCATGTGAAGATGGAAGGAGTTATGTAGCTACAAACCAAAGAATGTCAGGAGTCACCAGAAGCTGGAAGAGGCAAGGGACGGATTTTCCCTTAGAGCCCGGGAGGGAGTACAGCCCTGAGGACACCTTGATGTCAGACTTCTAGCCCTCAGAAGTGTGAAAGAAGAAATTTCTGTTGTTTTAAGCCACCAAGTTTGTGGTAATTTGTTATGGCAGCCCCAGGAAACTAATGTAATGGATGAATCTCACAATCATAACATTGAATGAAAAAAAAATTCAAGTTACAGGAAAAAAAATCATTTAAATAAAGTATTAAAAATATCAAAACTGATATTTTGTATGTTTATGGATACTATGTATGTTTATGGATCCATTTGTATTGATAAAAGCATAAAGAAACAAATGGGAAAGATAAACACCAAATTTAGGGGTGTGGAAACCGTGAAGTGAGGGGAAGGAAGGGGACACAGTGGGGGTACACAGAGGGCTTCATCTGTGTTGATAACATTGTGTTTCTTAAGCTGAGTGGTAGGGTCAAGCATGATCAATATCATATTTTTGTACCACTGTGTAAGACTTACCCATTTCATAATTAAATTTAAAATAACATTTAAAAGGAAAAAGAAAAAGGACAAGAAGGAAGGTTGACGGCACCTTGAAGGTGGGGAGATTCTTTCCCGGATAACTCATTACCTTTCAAATGTCAGCCAGAACAACATGATTTGGTGCATATGTATCTCCTGATACTTAATAAGCAGATGAAAATCACTTTGTTAATATTCAGCATTCTGATGTCGTTTATAAATAATTCCAATAGTAACCTTTTTCATTAGAAAAACACCTGTACAGTGCCGACTCTGATTACTCCCTGTGGATATTGCTTAGCTAAAAATTAATATATCATACCTTCTAGAATGACAGACTGTGGGCCGGAATAAGAGAAAACAGTAATTTCTAAGATGGAGTAATTACTGGAGGATCCAGGTACTATTTACTGACTTTCTTCTTCTTTGTTCTCAAGCCAACGAAATTGAGTCCACATTGCCAGAGTCCTTTATTAGCCTTAATCTTAGGTTGTCTATCAAAAACAATACTGTTGTGGATTAATAAACACCACAAACCCTTAATAAACTGCACAGGCCCTTGGTCTTTGGAGGTAACACGTGAGCTCAGCTGAAGCATTATCAAAACGAGACTGACTAGCTGGGCTGTGGAGCGCTTGCTCCTTTGGCGTGGCTGGGGCCGCCTCCCTGGCTGCGCTATCTGGAATATCCACGAGGTGGCAGCAACTCCACGGCTGCCCACCAGCGGCCTCCAAGAGCAACCGAGGCCGCCATGGACTTCCTCATCACCAACGGGGCGGTTCCGGTTTCAAAGTCAGATTTGGCTCTTTCTTTTAGTGCTGGGATTTAGAGAAACATTGTGACCATTTTCAATTAAAAATTATTCAGGTTTAATCACAACTAACATAAAACAATAATTCGATATCTAGTATAAGCAGCGTCATATTCTTTTTTCTTTTTCTTTTTTTCAGTACACTTGATGGTGAAATAATACTTTATTTTTTTAAAAACATGCCTATTTCCCAAAGTCCATTAAGCATGTGAATAATTTTAAATAATAAGACATACATTTGTATAGTGAAGGTACAGTGGAAGTCAACATCTGCAATATTCAGAGAAACAGTCTTTCAAACAATTTGCATTTTATAAAGGGCAGACTCATTTGACAGCAGGTAAATTACAGCTGGTTCCCGTGGTCTCTTCTCATAGGGCGCTACTGCTAAACTCCAGATACAGCTGGGAAACGTCACATCAAGCCTCTAGTTTACTCTGTCTTACAGTGTCCAGAAGGTCTGAACCCTTGAGCACCTAAGCACCCCAAAGGATGATTAGATAGTATCCTCAGAAATTTCTGAGCTGCCTCATTTTCAATGTGAAGGAAGACTCTCTCACATTCCTCAGATGTGAATGTTCTAAGCGTGCCTGAGATGTATAAAGAAAAAGACAACCACAAACTAGAAAAATACCTTCTCTAAACTGAACATAAATGTGGGACACTAGAAACAGCGTGGGGACATAAAGAGCACTGGCTTTAGAGTCCGGGAACATGGATTTGAGCCCTTTCCCTAAGGAACTGTGGGATCTGGGATGTCTCTTCTGTGTAATGGACTTAATAATACTCTGCTACTGACCTCCGGGTTTACTGTGAGATTCAAATGGAACAAATAATCTAGATGCTCAATAAATATTTGTTGAATATTGTTAAATAAAATGATGGTGAGAGGACTTTAAAAACTGTACTTTAATAAACAACCCAAAATATATAACCATCAGGTTTTGTAACTAAAACAGATAGTGTAGTTAATGGTTTTTAGAAATGAACTAACTATGAATATTTTTCCATGCACACTGAGCAGTAGTTCTCAACTCCGGGAAGCTTTTAAAAATTCCCAGTGCCCAGGGTTTTTGGCATGGAAAACAGCTATCATTTTTGTGTTGTTGTTTGGTTTAAGCTCTCCAGGCAATAATACCATGCAGCCAGGATTGAGAACCACTGCTCTAGCGCAAAAGTAAGTTAGTGTCATTATTGAATACTGGCAATAATTGAATCAGAGTAGAAATGAGTTTCTAGTTGAAAAAAACTTCTATTTACAGTCAGAAATACAGGTTTGTGTCTTGATCACTTTTCTTTATGACACCTACTGTTCTTTTTCTTTCTGTACAAAAGAAATCTTGTTTGAGGCAGAAAATGTGAAAAGCACAATGAAAATAAAATTGTAAAAAGTCACTCTAAATCTGTAACCACTATTAACACATTGGGGCACGTCTTTGCAACTTTGTGTGTGTGTGTGTGTGTGTGTGTGTGTATACATATATTTTTAAAATGAAAATGGAATCAGGCCACATTTTGTAGCCAGCTTTGTTCACTCGGGAATACAAGTTTTCCCATGCCCATAAACTTTCTTCTGTGACATGGTTTTTAGTGGCTACTTTGCAGCTCTTAGATGCACCATAATTTCCTTAACCAGTCTCTTGTTAACATTAGATTGTTTTCAATTATTCTATTATTATAAAAAAATATTACAATGAATTCCTGTAATACTTTTTTTGCACAAATTTCTGATAATTTCTTTGAATAATTACCCACCTTTCATATTTACTCCTGATCAGTTTGGGCAGGCTTTTAGATAAATCATCTAACAGAAAGATGAGCTTCTTGGAAGTGCTGACACCACCTTTAGGTCTAGAGAATTTCTTTGGGTATTTGGGAAATTAAATTTGGAGGAAAGGGGAGGAGACTGAGGACAAGAAGCACTCAGGCTAGTGGTGGTAGAGAAATTTCTCAGAGAGAACTCCAGATTTTTATCTGGGCACGTGGCCTCCCAGAATCTCTAGCTCCCTTCGCAGCTAGGTGTGGCCGTATGGTGTGGCCATATGACAAAGTTATGGCCAATGGGATGTAAGCCAAAATGTGTGCAACTTCTGGGTTATGCCTTTAAGAGGAAGCAGTGCGTCTTTCCTTCTAAACTCGCTGCTAGCAGAAATATGGGTGTGGGAATGAGCCATCTTGGTCACGAAGATGAGGGCAACACCCAACAGATGAGAGAGCTACAAGAGGGAAAAAACCTGGGCTCTTGATTACTTTGTAAAAGGAAGACAGCACACTTTCACATGAGAGAGAAATGGTCTTATAACTTGTTAAAGCCACTGGATACCACTTCTTACCTGCCAGTGTCGATATCTGCGTCAGCCCCTGGAGTACCTTGTGGGCTCCGTGCCCTCCCAGCACCCCCTACCCCACTATAATTACCTGGGCCAGGGTTAGGATACTGCAAGGTACAGTTTGTTCTGTACTTTCTTTCTCTCCTCTCTCTCTCCCCTGTGGTTCTTAGATATGTTCTCTGTGAAAAGCAGTGCACAATGTTCTTTCCCTCATTCTGTTCTCTGCTCTAAGCTTTCAGTCAATCAATCAATCTCTCTTGCTCTCTCTAAGGCTCTGTTATTAAGCTCACCGCCTTGTGCTGTTGGAATCTATTAAGGCTGCAATTCTGTGGTTCTGGGGCTCATTCCTGACTGACTTGTTGCACAGTAGAATGGGGCAATTTATCATCTTCAGAAACCTCTATCTCCACTTACATAGGAAAAGGACAGGCTCTCTCACATATAACTGCTGGGAATATTACTTTCCCAAGGAAAACAAACAAATTATCACTGTTATATTTCATGACACAGACACTCTTGAAAGAACTAACTGGATCTCAACTGGATCCAAAGACTGAAATCAGCCCCACCCCATCCCTGTAGGAAAGCTAGTTGTGGGGGGTGGAGGGGCATCCACTCAAGCCAGCAAAGATTGTATCTTGAAACAGAACAGTTGGTAGTCCAGGCAAGCCGTTGGCACCAGAAAGATGCTGCAAGAATTACAGTGACCTCTTTACAGGATGGTAGAACATGGCATTGGGAAATCAAGGAGCAACCTATATTTGGAGAACTAGGCTTGTAGTTGGTATTAGGGAGGTCTGTCAGCAGACAGCAGGACTCCAGGCATCAGGCAGAAGTTAAGGACAGGACTTCGGGCCCTAGAGTAGTGATTCTCAACTGCAGGCAATTTTGTGTCTCCATGGGACACGTGGCAGCATCTGGAGGCATTGTTAGTTGTTGTAATTGGGGGATGCTAATGGCATCTAATGAGTAGAGGCCAGGGATACTGCTAAACATTCTACAATGCGTGGCGCAGCTCCTACTCCCAGACCACCCACAATAAAAAATTGTCCAGCAAAAAATGTCAATAGCGCCAATGCTGAAAAACCCTGCCCTCAGAGGAGTAACATTAAGAGGGCAGGGTCCCTATTTCAGGGATGTCAGGAGTCTGGAGCAGTCTGCCAAGGCACAGGCTCAAGAACAAGAAAGAAAGACCTGGCCCGGATTACTAAAGCTTGGCTGCAGGTCAGAGGAGCTGGATTGAATGCCGTTTATCAAAACTGGGGCACGATGTCATAGCCAGACCAGGAGCAAAAGTAAATTAATCCCAAATTCCCAGGTTATCCCAATAGCACAGCTTAAACTTCTCTAGAAAACTAGGATGATTGTTCTACAGCAGGATTCTTAACCTGGTTCCATAAAGCTTTTGGAGGCAGGGGAAGATCTATGCATATAGATAAGAGGATATTTATCTTTCTCAAATTATATGCAAAATTATGTGTTTTTGCATTTTCTTGGGGTAAGGATCCAAAGCTTCTCTCAGGATCTAAAAATGACCAAAAACGGTCAAAAACCACTGCAGATGGCCTAGGGCATCAGGTTGAGCCTGCTGGAGGGAAACACAAGGTCTTAGGTAAAAGAAGAGGAAGGATGTAAAAATAAGGATAACAGCTAGCAGCAATTAAACACCTGCTGTGTAGCAGATACTGTTCTGTTGCCTAACTTGGATTAACTCATTTAATCTTCATAACAATCTTACAAGGCAGATACCTTTTCAATCCCTGTAATTCAGAATCACCTGTAATTCTTCAATCTACAGATGAAGAAACTAAGGCTAGACTTTCTCTAATGTAATGCTTCCTAACTTTCCTCACATCGTGCCACACACACACAAAAGCTATTATATAGAAAATCTGTTAGAATTAATAAGAGAGTTTAATAAGTTTGCCATAAATAAGATCAATAGACAAACTACAATTGCAAATCTATACTTCAGCTACAAATATTTAGAAAACACAATTTAAAGAAAGATGCTAATCCAATGACAACAAATTATAAGGCATCTTGGAATAAACCCAGCAAAACATGTGCAAGATCTTTACGCAGAAATAAAAAAACTTTACTAGGGGGCCGGCCCCATGGCCTAGTGGTTAAGTTTGCGTGCTCTGCTTTGGCAGCCCAGGTTCGTGGGTGCGGATCCTGGGCACAGACCTACTCCACTAGTCAGCCATGCTGTGGCGGCAACCCACAGACAAAATAGAGGAAGACTGGCACAGATGTTAGCTCAGGGTGAATCTTCCTCACCAAAAAAAAACCAAAAAAAATTATTTAGTAATATACGTCAAAGGCACAGTGGATAAAGGGACAAGGATGCTTATGTCCGGAGGCAACCAGGCCAGGGGCTCCTGCAGCCCCATGTCCACTTCTCACCAATCTGCCTTGGCCTCCTCAGGGCTGAGGGTTTAAAATATCTGAAGCCCATTCAGAACACATCAGTTTGCTTACATGACATATCAGATAGAAAACTTGGCTACTACCGGTTAAAGAAATTTAGTTAGTAGTTATAAATCTTCCCAACTAAGAAAACACTAGGCCTAGCTATTTCTAAAGGTGAGCACAGCCAAACATTCAAGAGACAATTCCAATCATAGATGAAATCTTGCAGAATAGAAAAAGAGGGATTGTGTCCAACTCATTATCTGAGGCTAGTGCAACCTTGATACTAAAATCAGACAAGAACTAGGAAAATAAACTTTCAGGCCAGTATAAGGTAAGTAGACAAAATATAATTGCAAATCTACACTTAAGCAACAAATATATAGAAAACACAATTAAAAGAAAGACGCTAAGTACAGTGGCAATAAAAACTATAAGGCATCTTGGAATAGATCTAACAAAAGATGTGCAAGTTGTTTATGGAAAAAGTCATAAAACTTCAGTAAAGGATATTAAATAAGATGTAAACAATATTTCCCTAAAACGACCTACATACTTAATGATATTCTGTTCATGGAACTTGACAAGCTGATCCTAAAATATAGGAGAGCCAAGAGCCAAGAATAACCAAAATAATCCTGGAGAAGAACAAGAAAAGCATGACCCTACTACCAGATATTAAGATTTATTATAAAGTCATTAATAATTAAGAATGTGTTATCAGTTCAGAGATAGATCAATGGACCAAAACAGAGTCCAGAATAAGACCCATGAATAGATGAATATATGGAAAACTTATCTATGGCATTGCAGATTAGGAGGAGGGAGACAGACTATTCAATAAGTATTAATTGATTAGCCATATGAGGGAAAAAGTTAAGTGAACTGCTACCTCACACTATACACAAAAATCAATTCTAGATAGATAAAGGACTTAAAGACAAAACTTTAAAACTTTACAAGGATATGTAGAATATTACCTTTCTAGCTTTGAGGTAACAAAGGATTTCTTAACACAAAATTGGAAGCATAAATTCAACTACATTTAAATAATAAAACTGCTGTTTCTCCAAAGATATCAAGAGAGTGAAAACAGAAGCAAAAAACTGGAGGAAGATACTCACTACACATATAGTGGACTCAGAGTTATTGTCCACACGTATGAGCTCCCTCAAATCAAGAATAAAAAGATAAATCTAACATTAAAATGGACAAATATGAACAGCCTTGCACAGAAGAACACATCTAGGCGGTAAATAAACATATGAAAATATGCTCAACCTCATCAGATAGGACGAGTTCCTGTTTTATACTCACAAGATAGGCAAAAATTAAAAAATCTGACAATAGCAAGGTAGGTGAGAATTTGTGATGATGGTAACTATCATACACTGTTAGATAGCAATCTGGAACTATCCAGTAAGGCTGAACATGAGGTATTAACCCTATCACCCATGGTAAGGTAAGCAGGGTGTGGTAAGCGGACTTCTAAGAAGGCTCCAAGTGATCTCCACCTGCTGGTTTTCACGTCCATGTGTAATTCCCTCCCCTTCTAGTTTTCATGTCCATGTGTAATTCCCTCCCCTCAAGAGTGGGCTGCACCTGCTGACTTGCTTCTAACTAATAGAATACAGCAAAAGTGATGGGATGCCACCTCTGAGATTAGGTTTCAAAGAACTGACTTCTGCATAGCTCTCATTCTCTCTGTCTCTTCTTGCCTACTTGCGAGAAGCAAGCTGTACCTATGGAGAGAACCACAGGGCAAGGAATTGAGGGCTCTAGCCAACAATCAGAGAAGAACTGAGGCCTTCAGCCCAACAGCGCAGGAGGAACTGACTCCTGCCAACAACCAAGTGAGTGAGCTTGGACACAGATTCCTCCCCAGAAGATGACTGCAGCACCTGCCGTCATCTCAGTAGCAGTCTTGTTAGAGCCCAGAGCCAGAGGATCCAGCTAAGCCACTTCTGGGGTCCTGAGCCACAGGAACCGAGATAATAAATGTGTGTTGTTTTAAGTTGTTAAATCTAGAGGCAATTTTTTATGCAGCAGATAACTAATACATCAGAGTATAAAGCCTAGCACAGAGTACCAGCAGGTAAACCAAAGCACACTGGTATGCAGAATGTGGCTTACAGGTGAGCCCAGGATATTTTCCTTCAACCACTGGGGCTGCCAAAAGTAGGTAGATCAAGGTGGACCTGGGATGAGTAGAGTTCAAGAGCAGATTATCCCCAGCCACGAGCAGCCCCATCTGTTTACCCTCGTGTGCCATACAATATTATTGGGTTTTTTTTTTTTTTTTTGTATGCCATGAAGTGAAAAAGGTAAGAAAGCACTGGATTATAAAATAATTTTATTTCCTCTGGAGTGTGTTTGGTAATTTATATTTTCTAGGAGAGTCTTCTCAATGTTTCCTCCCTGGGAACTTGCTAAAAATGCAAATATTCAGACTCCATCTCAGACCCACTAAATTAGCTACTCTACGGATGAGTCCCAGCAATCTGTGTTTTTAAAAGCCTTCCAGGTGATTCTGATACATCTGAGAAACACTGTTCTAGGAATTTGTGCATTTCACCTGTTTTCAAATTTATTGGCAAAGGTGTTCCAAACATTTTCTTAAATCCTTTTAGCTTAAATCCTTTTCTTAAATCTTCTGAGTCATGTCCTGTTTTCATTGCTAATGTTGTTTGTGTTTTCTCCTCTTTCTGGTCAAGCTCTCTGAAGGTTTATCCCCACTGTCAGTCTTTTTAAAAGATATATGTTATTGTTTCTTCATTTTCTATTTTGTGACTTTTTTTCTTTTATTATTTCTATCCTTCTGCCTTCTTTAGATTTATTCTGATATTCTCTTCCTGATAGCCAAATATTTGGGAGTACTTCTAACAAAATACTTGGCTTAGATTTATTGGGAGATGGATAACACAGAGGATATAAATTCTGGCTCAAAACACATAACAAATTTGTGGTTAGATATTCTCCAAGTATTTTCCTCCATTTTTACTTTTCGTTTGGATCTAAAGATAACAGGTAAATTTCCCCCACTGTCTCTCTCAGGCACCCCCATCCGCATCACCACGCTCTAGTTCAACTCTCTTGAATGTACCTAGTATAACCTCTCTGGAATTCTGGCTTCATGTGGATGTTTTCCAGTCCATTCTCTCAGCTTTTTGGGCCTCATATTTTTGTCTATCCCCCTCAGCATATGGCCATGTCAGATACCCAGAAACCTCTATGGCAAACACCAGCTTCAGATAGGCTTACTTCTCTGGACTTTTACTTTCTTATTTTCTATGGCAAGGATAGTCCTCCTTTTCCCGGTAGGCCAGCCAAGTATTTTAAAAGATTTTTTAGAGTACGTTTTATCCAGAATTTTTAGTTCTGCACTAGAAGATTTTCCCTAGACATCTGGTCTTCCATAGAACTAGAAATGGAAGTCATCATAACATATTCTTTGTCTTTTCCTAACTTTTTAAGTTGAGTGCTTATTTCATTTTTGAGACTTTCTCATTTTTAAGCTATAAATTTCCCTCTGAATACCACTTTACCCTACAATAATGATCAAGATAAAATTTTGTTGAGTACCTGCCATTACTATGCAATAGTGCTATTGCATAGGTTCAATGCAAAATACTTTTTATGTATTGTCTCATTAATCTTCACAAAACCCAGTGAGATGTGTGCTATTATTATAGCACTTTTTCAATAAGGAAACTGAAGTGAAGAAAAATTAAATAATTTCCCCAGGATCACAAAGATAGGTTTAGGTAGCAGGCAGCAAAGCTAGGATTCCAACCCAGGTTTGTCTGAATTCAAAATGAGTTCTTGCAACCAACTCAATGTATTTTATGAAAAAAAAAGAGAGGGGGCAGATCTTTGAGAGAAGAGTGAAAAGGAAAAAATAACATCATTTGGTTTTCGAAGGTTAGAGTAAACATTACCTCACAATATGAACTCAGGGATAGAAGAAGATGCAGGTTATTAAGGCAATAATAATAATCCAACCCAAATTTGGAGAACACGGTGCAAACTGAGAAAGTGTGAAAGCAGTAACAGGTGTGCAGGAACACCATCTGGGTGTCCAGGCACCCTGATACAAATTCATCTTTCCCTGCCTAATTCAAATTGTTACTAATTTGCGCTTTCCTGGCAATATCTCAATTTACAAAAAAACCACAATTTTTAATCCAAATGGCCATATTTGTAATGTATAGAACCATCACTGACAAACATATTTTTAGCCCAAAATAAAATAGTCTCTTCTGCTAATCCCAGACCTTGGCTCCAAGCCAACTGGCTTCTTGCTTTTATTATTTGCAACAGAATCCAGGATTCAGAGTGAATAAAAGAGCCGAACAGGAATATAACTCCCGATAATATTGTCTCTGTGCCTTGTGCACTTATCCTTTTTGTCTCTCCCCAGGGGAAAAGCAGTTATTCTTACTTATGCTAAATCCAGTTGTTCCCCACAGTGGCCATGTAAATCTTGGCACCAAGTACGAGGCAGAATAAAAGTCAGGGCCGTGGGGGGCGCTCACACGAGAGCAACAGGCGGCCACAAAGCCCCAAACCATTCCATCCATTTTCTCCTAAAAGTAAAGGGTTCTATTCATCAAAAACCTTTATATATTCTTGTGATTTTTCTCACAAAAAAAGCCAACATGATATCCAGGCAAAGAATAACAACTCCTGGTTCACAAACCATGCCATCTTTTCATCTCCTAGAGTAAGCAAATAATCCCGAGAGGGGACAAGGGAGAGCGGCTCGGCGTTGGCTGTATTCGCCAGACAAAAATGTCTTCTGCAAAAAAGAGATCTGACCTCAAATTAGACATCAAAATTGTTCAGTTTAATGGAAACTGTCTCTTTTCTGCACATCCATTGAACGAAATGAATTACCTAGTCTACATATGAGATGTTATAGCTTTGTTTTAATGGGATTTCTACATAATCATAGATGTCTTGTCATTTCTTCCCAGCCAAGGAGAATTGATTAGTTAGAATTTATCAAAATTCAAAGATTAAAAAAATAGACTTTCTTCTTCTCTCCCGTTTCCTCTCCATCTTTAAAAGCAATCTTTCTGTTGTAAGTCCAAATTATTGTATGCTTTAGAATGTTTCATCTACTTATTAACACAATAATATTAGTTAAAATTTTTATTTTATTTACTTATTTTGGGGGGGGGGGTGACAAAGATTAGCCCTGAGCTAACATCTGTTGCCAGTCCTCCTCTTTTTCCTGAGGAAGATTGGCCCTGGGCTAACATCCATGCCCATCTTCCTCTACTTTATATGTGGGATGCCGCCAGAGCATGGCTTGATAAGCAATGCATAGGTCCACGCCTGGGATCTGAACCTGTGAACTCTGGGCTGCTGAAGTGGAGCACGCGCACTTAACCACTATGCCACCAGGCTGGTCCCTAGCTAAAATTTTTAGAGTTAAAAAATCACAATCCCACCCCACTAAAAAAATCAGCTGGTTTCCATTTTTCAGGCTTCCTTTCTGTCCTGAATTTGGAAGCATTCATTTTACACAGCTGTAATCCTAGCATAGACTGGCTTTTTAAAATCTTGTCTTTTTTAACATTTTTAAACATTTTATTATGTCCTGGCTTTTTTCTGTTTCTCTTTTCCTTAGGATATTCCTCTAGGATTGGGACAGAAGGAAAAATTCCAAACCAGTGTTTTAATTATTTCACTAGATACAATTGTCCATGCCCATAAAAAGAGTATGTTTAGATAGATGTTGAAGATACTGGTAAAAATGAGGTGGTAGGTTGTCAGTGGGTTTAACTTATCTTACATGTAAAATGGAAAGAATTGGCTATGTAGAAAAATCTAATAATGGAGCTATTTCAAGGGTTGGTTGTATTGTGGATTGAATTGTTTCCTGTGGACAGGATGATGTCATGCACATCTTGCACTGTAATTCAGGAAATCTATGCCATAAATTATCCAGAAGCCCAAATATCAGCATTATAAAGGGGATTTCTGTGCTGTGTTGCACAGGTTGCAAGAAACTTCATCAAGATACTCAAGTATTGTAAAATAGCAGATAACATTTTGCCATATTGATTAAAGTTTTCTCTGCAAGCTTCCTTGTAACCATTACACCCCTCTCCCTTTCAGACAGCAGGTAACTTTCCATGCTCACTGTCTCTAGGAAGAGAGGGTATGAAGGCAAGAACAAAGAAATCATTGTTTAGCTTTGAGTTCCAGTTTAGATTTTTAAAACCAAGAACAGAAACAAGGGCCAGCTCTAGGGGCCTAGTGGTTAAGTTTGGCGTGCTCTGCTTCGGCGGCCCAGGTTCGGTTCCTGGGCATGGACCTACACCACTGTCTGTCAGTGGCCATGCTGTGGTGGTGGCTCACATACAGAAAGAAGAAGATTGGCAGTGGATGTTAGCTCAGGGCAAATATTCCTCAGGAAAACAAAACAAAACAAAAGAACAGAAACAAAAATAGTCTTGGAAGTAAGTTTTCTAATGCAGGGGCCAGATGGGTTGAGAGAGGCAAGTCTGATTGTGTTCCCTGAAAGGGCTCAGTACCTGGGAGCATGACACAGCAACCCACAGAGAGGAGAAGCATGCGTGAACATACCAGAGCAGGTTACCTATCTCTTAAAAGTGAATTTTCATCAGGGGATGGGAAAGAAGATTCTAGGAGAACTCATCCAGGACTTGGGTTTCATTCAGCATAGGCTAAATCATGTGTGGCAGAGTGCACATTTTTACATGAAAGCTAACATTTGAGGGGGCTCCATGGACAGAAGGGGCTGTGCCTGGCCCCCAGGGTTGTAGCTGGAAAGAGTGCAAGCCTTGGAAAGAAGTGCTGCATCCTGAGCAGACTGTGATGGCTGCGGGAGGGGTCTAGGAAGATTCTAGGTTTTCTATGACTGGATTAGGGCATCCTTTCACAATCCAGTGAACCCCTGAATGGTTTAGGGAACACAACCATCAGTCTCTGACCCTCCAAGAGAAAGCAGAGGTGACTACTTAGGCCACTGAAGGAGGAAGAGGCACAGCATCAGACCAGTCTCAGATCTGTTAGGGTTAGAGCCATCAGCCAGGGATGCAGTGGAAAGAAAGGTGATCACTCAGGACCACATGGGACCCTGAGGGAGGGTGAACATTGCATAGATCAGAGCTTCTTCCTGAGGCCAGGACTCTGTGTACATGCCCATTCCTCTCCTCCTGGGGATTTACATCCCTCCAGGGAGAAAGGAGGGATACGAGGGAAGGGAGAATTCCATATTTGATGTGTATTTACCCAAAAGAGACTGAGTTGAAACTGAAGGTGACAGGTGAGTCAGAAAAAACATCTTTGCACATCTGAGTCCTAAGACTCTAAAATTCATACCAGCTATAAAAAGATAAATGTGCAGAGAGACCTTGGAAAAGCCAAATAACTAGACCTTAGAAAAATCAGAATGGGTAGTTGGGTTGGGCCATAGGGGCTTCTCATTGGCAGTTAGCCATTAATGTGATTCAGCTTCTTGCACGTCACGTATTGTCCCCCTCTTGGATCCTCTTCCAACTAGCCAATTCTTTCTGTGCTTGCAGATCAGTTTACCTAGAGAAGGAAACACATTGGCCCAGCCCATCTGCCCACACCAACTCTCACTATAGTTAGGCAGCCCAAAGACTTCCTTAGGTCAGTCTCACCCCCTCATAGACCCTCCCAACCTCCCCATACTCCCCCAGCCCCCATGCAGGCACACATGTATACCTAAAGACCAGCTAAAGGTGAGTGAGGCAAACTTAGTGAAAGACGTTCCCAATATCTATAATTAAAATATGGAAGAAAAATTTCCATTGTACAAGTCACTGGGATCTAGATTTTTCTGTTCATGAATATGAGCTTAAATGAGGTCGTTATGTGTGAGTGCTCCACCCGTGGCCTGACATGTACAGGAGCCCTCAGTGTTGGCTGTCGTTACCAACAAAATTAGCTTGGAACAAAACCTTAGACTTTTTTTTTCTTCTAAGTCTCTTTGAAACTCTTCTTCCTTCCTCAGGAATTCTCTAATTGTTCTCTATAATTATTCCCCCAGTGTAAATCCTACCTCTCTAACAAGACCAGAAAATCCTTTGGGAGTTTTTCCTATTTTTCTTTTGGTCCCTCCACAGACTCTGCGGGAGTGTTAAGTGCATAGAAAGTGCTCAAATGATAGAATATTTTCAGTTATTCATTTGCTTTGCTAGGGTTTCATGAAATTGAACTGAAGTTTGTTGAATTGAATTGAAATTTCCCATTAATAAGACAGTAATTCTTTGGAATACACAGAAATTTTAGTAACGAACACCTCCAGAGCAGTGAGACAGTGTGTGTGCAGTTTCTCAAACATGCCAGCCTCTTTCATGTCTGTCTGTCTTCGCTCATGCTGTCAACCTGGAAAGCACATTTTCATTCTTTCAAAATGTTGTGCAAAGTCCACCTTCTTTATGAAGTCTATCTTCTCCACCACCACTCCAAGATATAATGGACCAATCCCATCTTCAGGCCCCTCTAAACTTTGAGCAGGCTTTCTTAGAGTAATTTATTTATTATGAATTATATGACCACCTCCTCACGAGAGTGTAAGCTCCCTGAAGTCAAGAACTGTATTTTATTCATCTTTGTACTTCCAGCATCTTCCATGGCTCTTTGGGTGCCATGATTACTTCATAGTGTACATTGAATGTCAGGGATAGCTACGGACACCTACCTAAATGGTCTTACAACTAATGTAATGGGAAAGCAAGTTTAGGTAACTTGTCAAAGGCTGAGAGAGGCAATGTGGTGCCACCACTTCTATGCTCCAAACATTGACACGGAGAATAAATAAAGATATAACAGCAGAAAACATCAAAAGGTTTTAGACTTACTTTATGACTCTAAAAGATACACCAGTCATTTTTAAAACTTTTCTTATGCAAAAACTTCAAACATATGAAAAAAATAGAGAGAACAGTTTAACAGAATCTCTAATTTCCAGTTATCAACATATGGCAAATCTTATGCCATTTATGCCCTGATCACTTTCTCTCCCTACTGGATTACTTTAAGCTAGGTCTAGACATCAAATCATTCCTTCTGTAAACATTTCAAGATATAGCACTAAAAGATAAAAGATCTTTTATTAGGCACAACCATAATATCACCAACACTAAAAAATGATAGTACTTTCTTAGTATCACTAAATATCCAATCAGTGTTCAAATTCCCTCAGTTGTCTCATTAGTTTTTTCAGAGTTTTACCATCAGGATCCAAATGAGATCCATACTTTACATTTGGTTGATGTTTTTCTTAAGTCTCTCCCCTCCCCGTTTTTTTTTTGGTGAGGAAGATTTGCTCTGAGCTACATCTTATTGCTAACCTTCCTCTTTTTTTGCTTGAGGAAAATTAGACCTGAGCTAACATCCATGCCAATCTTCCTCTAGTTTGTATGTGGGTCACCACCACAGCATGGCTTGAAGAGTGGTGTAAGTCTGTGCCCAGGATCCAAACCCACGAACTCGGGCTGCCAAAGCGGAGAGCACTGGACTTAACCACTATGCCACGGGGCTGGCCCCTCTTGAGTCTGTTTTAAATTATAGGTTCTCCCTCCCTCCTTTTTTCCCCTTATAATTTATTTGTTGAAAGAACTGGGTCATTTGTCCCATAGAGTTTCCCACATCTTGGATTTGGTGATTGAATCCTCATACTGTGTGAATCATGTTCTTCACTCCCTGTACTTCCTGTGAACTAGTAGTTATATCTTCAGCCCTGTCCAATAGAACTTTCTGTGATGATGGAAATGATCTATATCTGCACATGTGGCTATTGCACTAGTGTGACTGAAGGATTTTATTTTAATTAACTTAAATTCACATTGCCACAAATGGCTAGTGCCTACCATATTGGACAGCACATAGGGATTATTTTAAATTGAAATTGAAATAGACACGTTGCTAATGACTACTGTATTGGATTTGCTTGTTGACCAAGGATACTATATAAATGGTGAACTTCCACTAGGGGGCGCAAAATGTCTGGTTGTCTGTAATGTTAGCAACCCATTGATGATCATTGTCTATTAATGAATCCATTAATTCATTAGAGGGTCTCAAAATGATCATATTCTAGTTCTATCATTCCTTCTTTATTTACTAGCTTAAATCTATCAAGAGAAACTTCCTCTTATCAACAATTTGGTTGTCCTGAATTATAATCTATATAGGAAAAGCAGAATAAATGCTTGATTCTTTTCTTTTTTTCAGAAAAATGATTTGGTTCCCTAGCATTCTCCAAAGATGATCAATAATTTTTATTTGTTCAGTATCATTAAAAACTTGTTGGTTTTAATGTATTTCATTCCATTGCAGTTATTACTCATCTTGATGCTTGGAAGGTCCCATCTTTGACCGGAGCCTTTTCAAATTGGCTTCTGAATCCTTTTTGTCATGACCACATGGCTTCCTTGCTTTCTAATATGAGAAGATATCCCAGGCCTGTCATAATCATTTCCTGCCCTAGTTAATTAGCCATTTCTTCAAGAAGCTCTGGTTACTTTTGGTGGGAAGTTGTGTTTCGAGACCACGGTGTGGGTGCTAGGGTAGATCAATGATACTGGGTTTACCATTGTTCCTAGGCCTTTCCAGTAGAGAGAACCAGGAAATATTTTTTTAATAGAAAATGCGTCGTGCATTGATATTTCTAATTCAAATTTAGGATTACATGGTTTTCACTTCTCTAATTTTATATTTTAACTCTTTTATGTTGAAAATCTTGGCTCCTAATGAATTAACGTAATTACTTTGCTTTATCTCATTACATACATAATAGTTTAGAATAACTATACCAATATTACTAACAATATGACTACTGGAAAAAATTTGCTTGTTTTTGTAGTACTTTTTGTCTTCAGGTACTTCCCAGTCAAATTATGATGTTTTAAAATACTTTGAAATAGTTCTTCTCTGTGTGGTTAAACCACCCACTCAATCCACAATTGGGTTCATTAATTTCATTTTTCATTTTTGTAGTTATTTTATTTTAGTCATGTAAAACATTCACATGACTCCAAAGTCAAATCTCTAAGTAAAGTAATTTCAGAAATGTCTAGCTTTGATCACTATTCCCTCCTTTTATCCTTTCCACCTCTCTGGGAAATTTTTTTTAAATTAGATTTTGGTTTATCTTTCACTTAAACTAGTCAATCTGGAACTTCAAAAAATTACCATGTACCTTGAGCCACAAGCATTCCCATCTTATTTCAGCAGGGCTCGTCCCATCCTTCCTTCTCTCCATTTGATTTGCCCAAAGTGAGGCTGATGGCGGTAAAGATGCCAGTGGCAGTTTGCATAAGTGTAGTTCTGGTCAGCAGTTGAAGACACCAAGTTGTTTCACAGTACTTTTTATGTTTGTTAGGGTCACAAAGTAGATCTGAAGCCATTTCATATTTTCTGCCGATATATCATTTGCTCTCTCAGAATCAAAATGGTTGCAGCAGTGAAATAGCAGCATCGAAACTCATATATCCTCAGTGAGAAATTCAGGACCATGCATTCACTGAATCCTGGAAAAAGAAATCGTTTGGGGAAATAATTTAGTCCATTACCCTGCTCAGGTCTGCACTTAATGCATTCTGGGTAACTATTATCGTGATCAACACCAAAAATATACTTGAAATAGAGCTTCGTGTGTGGTAGCCATGAAAATGCATCTCGCAGATCTGCAACACCAGGGAGTATAATTGACTGGGGGCCCCGCGACTGACGTGCTATGAAATCCATCACAGCATTTGTAAAAAATAATATCATTATTGAGATATAAACCACATACCATAAAACTGACTCTTCTACAGTATACAATTCAGTGGGTTTTAGTATATACACAAATTTGTGCAACCATCAGCATTATCTAATTCCATAATATTTTAATCACTCCAAAAGGAAGCTCTGTACCCATCAGCAGTCACTCCTCATTTCCTACTCCCTCCAGTCATGGCAAAAATCACTAACCTACTTTTTGTCTCCCTGGATTTGCCTATTTTGAACATTTCTTATAAATGGAATCATATAACACTTGGCCTTCTGTGTCTGGCTTCTTTTGCTTCCCATAATGTTTTCAAGGTTCATCCATGTCATAGTATGTATCAGTACTTCATTCCTTTTTTTCTTTTTTTGTTCTTTTTTTCAATTGTGGTAAAATACACATGACATAAAAGATACCATTTTAACCATTTTTCAAGTGTACAGTTCCATAATGTTAAGTACATTCACATTGTTATGTAACCAATTTCCAGAACCCTTTTCATCTCATAATACTGAAACTCTATACTCATCAAACAACAACTCCCCATTCCCTCTCCCCCCAGCCCCTGGCTCCCACTATTCTACTTTCTGTCTCTATGATTTTGACTACTCTAGGTACTTCATATAAGTGGAGTCATACATTATTTGTCTTTTTGTGACTGGCTTATTTCACTTAGCATAATGTCCTCCAGGTTCATCATGTTGTAGCATAGGACAAAATTTCCTTCCTTTTTTTTTTTTTTTTTTTTTTTGTGAGGAGATCAGCCCTGAGCTAACATCCGCCAATCCTCCTCCTTTTTTGCTGAGGAAGACGGCCCTGGGCTAACATCGGTGCCCATCTTCCTCCACTTTATATGGGACGCCGCCACAGCATGGCTTACCAAGCAGTGCGTCGGTGCACGCCCGGGATCCGAACCAGCGAACCCCGGGCCGCCGCAGCGGAGCGCGCGCACTTAACCGCTTGCGCCACCAGGCCGGCCCCAAAATTTCCTTCCTTTTTTAAGGCTAAATAATATTCCCTTGTGTATATGTGTGTGTGTGTGTGCGCACGCGCGCGCGTGCGTCTGTGTATATCATTCCTTTTATGACCAAATAATATTCCATTGTATGGATAGACCACTTTTGTTTATACATTCATCAGTTGATTAACACTTTTTGGCTAATGTGAACATTTGTGTATAAGTTTTTGTGTAGATGTATGATTTCAATTCTCTTGGGTATATACCTAGGAGTAGAATTGCTGTCTGTGTTTAACTTTTTGAGGAACTGCCAGACTGTTTTCCAAAGCAGCTCCACCATTCAACATTCCCACCAGCAGTATATGAAGGTTCCAATCTCTCCACATTATCGCCAACACTTGTTATTGCCCATCTTTTTGATTGTAGCCATCCTAGTGGATGTGAACCATATCTCATTGTGGTTTTGATTTGCGTTTTCCTAATGACTAATTATGTTAAGCATCTTTTCATGCTTATTGGCTATTTATATATCTTCATTGGAGAAATTTCTATTCAGATCCTTTGCCCATTTTTAAATTGGGTTATTCATCTTTTTATTATTGAATTATGTTCTTTACATATTCTGCAGACAAGTCTCTTATCAGATATATGATTTCCAAATATTTTCTTCCATTCTGTGGGTTGTCTTTCACTTTTTTGTCCATCACAGCAGTTGCACAGAGACCACGATGCCCATAGCTGCTCCCAGCCAATGGCTGAATAGGGCAGGGATACTAAGGCAGGTTCATTCCTAGGAGATGTGGGACTTCTCTCATGGCTGACTTTGGCTCAAGGACTCCCCAAAGGCTTTCCCAAACCTTCCTTAGACTGCTTGGTGGTCTAGGATGCCTCCATCCAATCTTCCCTCCCTTTTTTGTCCATTGGGCTCATACTTGCATGGAAGTCTAACAGCTCTCAGCCTCCTCCCACTCCTGCCCCGTATTCTCTCACATCACATTTCCCTTAATAAAATCTTTGCACATCTAATCCCATCTGGAGGTCTGCTTCTCCGAGGACCTGGATTAACACACCATGCAATGGCACTGCCTATACTAAAGAATGAACTTAAAAGTCCAAGGCCAAAGTCCTCCTGTTATTGATGGCAGCGGCAACCAGAAGCAGAAACAAAGGCAGAAATTTCAACTCTCTAGTTCACCATGGGGTCTCTACTCAGCGAAAAGAGCAATGATTTTCGAGCCAGACAGATCAGACCTGATTTTGAGTATCAGCCCTGTCACTTATTTTGACAAGCTATTTAATCTCCCTGTGCCTTATTCTCCTCATCTGCAAAATGTGATCAAAAAAACTGCTGTCTCCCTGTATTGTTTTGAGGGTTAAATAAAATAATGTAAAAAGTGTCTAGTAAAGTGCCTGGCACCTAGTGGGAGCTAGCCACATGTTGGTTTCCTTCCCGCATCTCCTCAACTAGGACTACACAGCAGCATCACGCTCAGTTAACGGTTCGAGAGCAAGCAATAGCTTCGCTCTAGGATGAGTCAGACACACTTGACAGGAGTAAGCAGAGTGGTAATTTTTCTCTTTCCTTCGTCTATTCTGGCCCAGCCATTGCCCTCAGGTTGCTGGACTCTGGAGGGATGATCAGGATTCCAAACGTGTATGTCTCGGGCTCAGAGCCACACACCAGGACAACACAGCCACCCGTGCTGGCAAAGCCTCTCTTCCTCCTCCTCAACTCGTGAGAATTTTGTGTTGCTCTGAAATGCCCTCTTTGCCTCCAGCCCCCATTAACCTTCCCAAATACTCTGCCCTTTAGCCCCAGTTTTAACCAGCTTAATTCTTTCTATTTTTTTTTAAACCTTTGAACAAAGTCTGCTCCTTTCTATTTTTCTAACACGCTTCATCTTGGCATCTCCCCAACTCTTTCTCTTCCCTTCCACAGGCACTCTAAATTCCACAGCATCTCTGTGGTAAGGAGGAGTGTTGAAGAAAATCCCTATTCAGTCCCAGCATATCCCCACCCCAGCAAAAATCATGCTGTGGTTGGGAGTGTGGATTATAGGTGTATATTGCTGTGTGGTGAAGATTACAAAGTTATTTTCCACCTGTCAGGAAATACATAGAAAATGAAAACATACATCTAATTCTGTAAGCTTCTATTTTAAAACTTGAAACTCTATAAACTCCCTGTGAGCTAGAAATGTTCTAGAAAGCATTATTTAAGAGCTGGGATAATGCCTAGAGAAAAATTATCTTTACTGCCATGTTAAGTAAAAATATATGATAAGGTATGGGGTTCTGTGTGAAAAAAAGAGTAGGCTCTATGTGGCAAACGGGACCCCGAATCTGGACTAGTAGTCAAATCATTTGTTTCTTAATACAGTACCCTTTGTCTGTAAATAAAAATCTCAGCAAGCCCCTTTATAGACTGAAAGAGTGTTCCAGCTCTCCATCCATCTTCCAACCAATCCCTCTGCTATCTGTCCATGATCTCAGCCACACCCTGGGCCCCCTGCAGGCTGCCTCCCACTACCTCTCCTCCTCTGACTCACCTCTCCTCTCCTCTTCCTTCCTCCTGCTTCCTCCTCATCCTCAAATTTGAGAGGTGGGAGGAGAAGAGAGAGAAAATAAAACCATCTGTTAGAGAGCCACAGGCCTCTGCTCTTTTTCCTTTGTTTGTTCCTGACTTTCTTCAGGACACAGTGGTCTGCTACAAAGAACAAAAGAATTTTAATTAATGGGTCCGACTTATATTCAAAACCAATTCAATCATTTGCTATTATTTTATTTACCATCTCACATTCACATTTAAAGTACCCATATGAACAACTATTTTAAAATTATAGCAGATCAGATTTTGTAAACAACACATACTCATTGAAAAAAAAGTCAAATACAGAAAATTATAAAGATGAAAACCAACTGAAATCCCACCATGTAGAGATAGGCACTGTTTATATTTTGGCAAACATCTCCCTTGATATTTCTATATACAACCCATGTACTTTAACCTTCTTTAAATAAATCTTGACTAGAGAAAACAAGGAGGCGGAGTCTACTTATTTAGGACCTGTGAATCCACGTGTGTTGGCTTATAGCTAGCATTCCCAGAGAAGAGACAAGCGCAACACAGAACTTTCCGAGGAACTTGAATTGCCTCTGTCAGATTCTCCAGAATTTCTCTCATTCCTTTGTTCCCCTCTCCCTGGGCCACCTCCTATGTAGGCACCTGTGTTACTGTCAGAAAACATGTCAGGGCTTGTTTTTTTCTCTTTGGACCACATTGTGTTTCAGGGGCTCAAAGGCCACCTCTTTTTCCTTGAGATTACTGTTTTTGTTGGGTACCTCTTCCGTTCTTAGGCCAAGAAATTTCCCAACTTGGAGGTCATTTGGGGGAAGCTTGAAAGTAAAAACAGGTCAGTTTTGTGTTTATGGAAGCATTTGAACACCTGATGTTTTTCTCGGCAGCCTTTTAGCATCTTGTGGAAATTGTGGATACCATTGTACATAGGAGGAGAGCTTGTTACCGCCCAATGTGGGGCCTCCTGCTCGCCACAAGACATGCCAATAGTCAAGAGGCAAGGTGGTAGGAGAAAAAGGACTTTTTTATTGCAGCTTGCTAGCAAGAGGGAAGATGGCCGACTCATGTCCAAAAGAACCATCTTAAGGGGGCACGAAATCTTACAGCAGTTATACAGGTCATTAGGTTATTGGGGAAGGGGTTAGGAATGTTGACCTTCTGGTGTTACAGACTGAGAGTGCCACACCAGATCTTTCAGTTTTCACTGATGATGGCTATCAGCATAGATTCTCTGTTCGGGGGTCACCACATTCCTAAGGAACTCAAAAAAGCAGGTATCATCTTATCGCAGCTGGTAGGTACATGCACAAGCAGGGGTCATAAAATCTACAGAGCAGTTAGATCTTCTGGAGGGTGCATATCCAGCTGGGTTAGTTTGTCAGAGGTCATTCAAAGTTACAATAGAGTTTTTCTTTTCTACAATATGGCTTCCCTCATGTCAACCTTGTCTTGAGCCGGTATCAAGCTTCTCTGCATTTTTCACCTCTATAAATATGTAAAATAAATATTTGGAAGACAAAAAGGGAATTTAAACTAAATCGTCTTCCCTTACCATTTTTAAATTATGAAAAATAAAACTATTAAACATATCATTGGTTCTCAAAGTTTAGGGTGACTAATACTCATGAGAGGAGCTTGTTAAATAAGCAGATTCTTAGGCCTGAACCGCAGAAACCTGATCAGGTGGTCTGGGGTAGTCCCCCAGGATTTGAATCTTTGACAAGCGCAATAGGGAATTCTGAGGAAGCAGCCCTCTGTTGTGGGTTGAACTGTGTCCCCCAAAAAGGTATGTTGAAGTCCTAACCTCTGGTACCCCTGAATGTGGCCTTATTTGGAAATTGAGTCTTTGCAGATGTAATCAAGTTAAGATGAGATCATACTGGATTATGGTGGGCTCTAAATCCAATAATTATTATCCTTAGAAAGAGAAAGAGACTTGATAACAGAGACACACAGTGAAGATGGAGGCAGAGACTAGAGTTATGCTGCTGCAAACCAAGGGACACGAAGGACTGCCAGCAACCACCAGAAGCTAGAAGAGGCAAGAAAAGATTCCTCCTAGAGCCTTCAGAGGGAGTCTGTCCCCGCTGACACCTTGATTTCAGGCTTCTAGTCTCCAGAATTGTGAGAGAATAAATCTCTGTAGTTTTGAGTCACCCCAGTTTGTTATGGCAGCCCTAGGAGACTAATTCATCCTCACACTTCACTTTAAGAAACACTGCTATCCATAGCAAACCCAAACATGTAAAATGCATATCAATATAATGTGCTTGATGGTCAGTACTATGATATTTCAAATTAATTTTGAACCAGGAGCCTTACCCATGGAGATCTCAGTTTGCGTGACAAATATCTGACTATGGTTAATAATCTAGAGAGATTCATTCTTTTTCTAGGGTTTTAAGAACCAAGGCCATCTAAAACATTTAAAAATAACTCTATTAGTTTTCTTTGGCTGCTATAACAGATTACTGCAAATTTAGTGACTTATAACAATGCAAATTTGTTATCTTACAATTCTGGAAGTCAGAAATCCAAAACGGGTCTCACTGGGCTAAAATGAAAGTGTGGGCAGGGCTATGTTCCTTCTGGAGGCTTTTGGGGAGGATCTGTTTTCTCACCTTTTCCAGCTAGAGACCACCTGCATTCCTTGGCTCGGAGCCTCCTCCCATCTTGAAAGCCAGCAATGGCTAGGTGAATATTTCTCACATCACATTACTTTGACGCTGACTCTTCTGCCGCCCTCTCCCACATTCAAGGACCCTTGTGATTATACTGGGCCCACCCAGATAATCCTATTTTAAAGGTTATCTTATTAGCACTTATTCTATCTGAATTCCTCTTTGCCATGTAATGTAACATATTCACAGGTCTGGGGATTAGGATATGGACGTCTTTAGGAGCCATTATTCTGCCTACCACAGTAAGCAATCTTTACACTCATTCAAAATCTGTTGTCATTTCTTCCTTGTAAAAATCATCTAATAATTCTTTGAGAGAAGTAGGGCAAATATCATAATTACCATCGCTGTTTTACAAACGAAGCAGGGGAGGCAGTAAGAGGTGATGATAAACCCCACATCACCGAGGCAGTTTTATTCGTTCAACAAATATTCATAAATAACAGCAAAGTTGGGATTAGAACCCAGATGCCTGAGTCTCTGTCAAGTCCTTTCTCTACCTCAGCTATGACTCAGCTCTGCTCCTCTGAAGAAATGAATAAAAATCGTGGCTCAGCAACTGATTGAGATATTTAAGTCTATATTGTCTCACAGTTGCAGGAGATTCAAAAGAATAAAATGATAATTCTCCTCTCTTCCCGCCTCCTGCAGGAAGAGCCAAATCCTTGAATTCTTGGGTCTAGTATCTTTTTTCCCAGCCCCTACACTCCCACAACCTCACACCTCATCAATCCCCCTTCAGGGAAGGGGGTTAAGAGCTTCTCTGTGTTTTAGGGGCTGTGTTTTAGGGGTTTTGTTTTAAACGTTAGCTCTCGAAAGAGCTAACTAAAGCTGCTTCCTGAGAGCAATGGTGAGGGCGGCTGATGTGAGTTAAAGAGGGTGGTAGGTCACCCAGAGTGGAGAGTGGCAGCTTCCTTTTAGACTGGAAGGGAGAAGAATTGGGGTTATAAGGGTTTCTGTGAGTGATGGACCCCTGGGACCCACTTGTAAGCAGCACTTCAGATGGAGGTGGCTATGTAGATACTTCAATGCGGCTGGGTAGATAGTGTCAAATAAATATTTAGGAAATAAATGTGGCTGAAAATCCTCAAATAGATTTTCAATAAAAAATGAATTAAGCAGTGATTTCATTGTCTCTTACTGTGATCATTAAATTTTATGTGTCAATTTGGCTAGGCTATGGTGCCCAGTTATTTGCTGGAACACTAACCTAGATGTTGCTGGGAAGGTGTTTTGTAGATGTGACTAACATCTACAATCAGTTGACTGTAAGAAAAGGAGATTACCCTCGATAACGTGAGTGGGTCTCATCCAACCAGTCGAAGATCTTAAGAGCAAAAACTGAAGTTTCCCAAAAAAGAAGGAATTCTGCCTCAAGACTATAACATAGAAATTCTGCCTGTTTCCAGCCTGTTGGCCTGCCTTATACATCCCAGACTCAAGACTGTATCAGCTCATGCATAGTTTCCAGCCTGCTGGCCTGCCCTAAATTTCAGGCTTGCCAGCCCTCACAATTGCATAAGCCAATTTCTTAAAATAAGTATCTCATTCTCTCTCTCTCTCCACACATATATATTGATATACATGATAAGTCTCCTATGGGTTCTATTTCTCTGGAGAACCATGACTGATACACTTACTCTCGGGTCTATACAACACAGAGGAAATACAACTATGATTCACTTATAAAGAGACTCATTGAAAGGAGTAAATGAAAAAGAGTAGGTCTCCTATAAAATTAGAAGACACTGGAAACCAGAGGGGCTGTCATCTGCTCTGATGAGTTTTAAGGACAGAGGGTTTCTATAAATCCTGAGATGGCTATTTGAGCATGGTCAGTGGTCTTCATCCTGGTTTTCCTTTACACTGTGTGCGCCCTATGGCAAGTCCCCTTCCTGCCCCACACAACTTGATTCAGCTTAAGCAAAAGAGAGAATTTGTTGGTTCCCATAGAAGTGCTGGAGCATAAACAAAGTGGACTGAATCCCGATCTGGAACCTAGACTCTTACTTCCTGGTCTTGTCTCCAATTCTTTGCAAGTCAGCCATATTCTCTTCTACTCTACATTGACTTTCTCCACGTGTGGTGGAATGTGGCTTCTAGCAGTTGTGGGCTTTCATCTTTCCACTTTCCTCACTTTTAGAGCAGGGGTCAGCAAACTTTCTGTAAAGGTCCGATAGTAAAATTTTAGGCTTTGTAGACCCTGTGGTCCCTGTGGCAGCTACTCAATTCTGCCATTGTAGCACCGAAGCAGCCACAGCCAATAGGTAAATCAACAAATAAGTTTATCTATGTTCCAATAAAAACTTTGTTTACAAAAACAAGCAGCAGATAGAATGGAATAAAATATTTTCAAAGCACATATCTTGCAAAGGATTCATATCTGAAATATATAAAGAATTCTCTAAGCTCGACGGTAAAAAAACAAAACAATCAATTAGAAAATGGACTAAAGACTTGAATAGACACTTTACCAAAAAAGATGTACAGATGGTATCTAAGCACATGAAAAGATGTTCAAAATTGCTAGCCATTATGGAAACGCAAATTAAAACCACAATTAGAGGACCGGCCTCGTGGCTTAGCGGTTAAGTGCGCACGCTCCGCTGCTGGCGGCCCGGGTTTGGATCCCGGGCGCGCACCGACGCACTGCTTCTCTGGCCATGCTAAGGCCACGTCCCACATACAGCAACTAGAAGGATGTGTAGCTATGACATACAACTATCTACTGGCGCTTTGGGGGAAAAATAAATAAATAAATAAAATTATAAAAAAAAATAAAAACCACAATTAGATACTGTTATAAACCTATTAAAATGACTAAAATAAAAATACTGACAGTAGTAAATGCTGGCATGGATACAAAGAAACTGGATCTCTCATACATTGCTGGTGGGAATGTAAAATGGTACAGCCACTGTGGAAATTAGTCTGGTAATTTCTTAAAAAGTTCAACATACACTTGACATATGATCCAGCAATCACACTCCTGAGCATTTACCCTAGAAAATGAAAACTTATTTTCACACAAAAACCTGTACGTGAACGTTTATTTGTAATAGCTGAAAATCAGAAACAATTCAAATGTCCTTCAAAAGGAAAGATGAATGGTTAAACAAACTGTGGTATATCCATACCATGGAATACGACTCAGCAATAAAAAGGAACAGACTATTGATATACACAACGTGAATGGCTCTCAAGAGTATTATGCTGAGTGAAAAAGTCCATATCAAAAGGTTATGTGTGTATGACCCCATTTACATAGCATTCTTGAAATGACAAAATTATAGAGACAGAGAACAGATTAGTGGTTGCCAGGTATTAGGGAAGGAAGTGAGGAGTATGTGACTATAAAGGAGTAGCAAGAGTGTTCCTTTGTGGTGACAGAACAGTTCTGTATCTTGATTGTGATGGTGGTTATATGATTTTGTAAATATGATAAAATGTCATAGAACTATACACAAAGACATTTTTCAAAAGTGAAAAGCTGGTGAATTCTGAGTAAGGTCTGTAGTCTAGTTAATTGTATTGTGCCAGTGTCAGTTTCATGGTATTTGTAATGTACTATAGTTACATAAGATGTTGTTACTGGGGCAAGCTGGGTGATGGGTAGTGGGATCTCTCTAGCAATTTTGCAATTTCCTGTGAGTCTATAATTATGTCAAAAAACAAAAATAAAACAGGGTTGAATTTGGCCAGGACATAGTTTGCTCACCTTTTTTTTGGAGAAAAGAACTTCTTCCTCCCATTTCCATTTCGAAAACATCCCAGAAGATTCTGATTGTCCTGGCTTGGGTCATATGCCTCTCTCCTATATCAATCACTGTGGATAAAATGTAAGGTCATATGATCACATGTTGGAAATGATATGGGGTGGAGAAGTTGTTCCTCCAAATAAAGGAAAGGAGGCAGAGTAGACAAAACCATATATGTCCACTACAATGGGTATCTTAAAAGTCTCAAAGTTAGGAAGTACAGATGGGCCTCTTGCAGAGCTAGAACCAGGAACCCCTAAACCATCAGGAGCTAAAGAAGCTATGCTTTTCATGGAGCCACATGGTCTCCTGTCTCCACTCTTCTCTGTGCACTTGCTTCATCCTTCATTCATTCTTCAGCGTGGCTTTCTCTGCTTTTCTGTGGGGGCTAAAGTGATTGCCCCACAGTTCCTGTGTTCACATGTTTCCCAATTAAAATATGTATGGTATAATTATGCTCACATTTTACCTTGTGCAAAAGAATACTAAAAGACAGTAACCTTTTGCCTTTCCACTTTGTGAGTTTTGTATTACTAATTCTAGTCAATTTTTATCTTTACGATGCTGTACTCCTATGCTACCCTAATAAACTATATGTACAATTTTAGAAAGCCCAGCAATACGTAACATTTGGAATAGATTTAAAACAAAACATGGTCTCTAGTGAGAATCTGCATATATCATTTTAGTTAAAATGTTTAGTAAATGAAAAACATTTTTTAAAAAATCACAGAGACATCTCTTAGTATCTGATCAAAATCTCTGGAAGGATCTTTTGGGCCAAGTGCTATCCTTTAATTCAATCATGATCTATGACAAGTAGTTGGGTTAGATAGTAAAGACATGGTCACAGGGGCCCAAACTCTAGGAGGCTACAGTTCTCAGAGATGGGGGCCATGTGCTCAGCAGATACCCACCAAATGTGTCTGCTACACCACAAGAGACAAATAGGGTGCTGACCACCTGTGGCAGAGACAGCTATCTATCAAAAGTCACGATCCCACTGCCATAGGATAGAATTTGCATTGGGAATCAGCTGCTCAAGACTACTTTTCAAAGAACTACATTTCCCAGCCCTCTGTGCATCTAAGTGGGGCCATATGACTAATGCTTGCCAATAGAATGTGAGCAGGAATGATGTGCACCACTCCAGGCCTGGCTGCCCCACCACCTCCCCAACCCCTACTTCATATATACTTCATGCCTGCGCCCTTTCTGCCAGCTGGAGGCAGAACACTCCAAAGGCCTAGCCAGGGTTGAGCAATCTTTTACGTGAAGGGCTAGAGAGTAAATACATCAGGCTTTGTGAGCCATGGAGTCTCTGTGGAAACTACTCAACTCTGTCATTGTAGCACAAAGGCAGCCATAGAAAATACAACCCATTGGTTAATGGGTGTGGCTGTGCTGCACTAAAATTTTATTTCCACAAACAGGCAATGATGAGCTGGATTTGGTCCTCAAGATGTCCAAGTTTTAATGCTGTCTTCGTAGTGTGGTCCTGGCTACATCATATAACCTCTCTGAGCCTCAGTTTCTTCATCTGTGAAAGGAAGAAGTTGGACTTGATCTCAAAATTCTTTGATAACTCCATGAGTCTGCAATTTCAGTCCATCAACTATTATTTCTACTCAATTTATAGCCAGGATATATTTTGCGTGTGTGTCTACATTTTAAGGGATACATAAAATACTGATAACCTTCTTATTTCACAGTGTCTTATAAAAGTCAGATAAAATTAGCTCACAAATATATAGCAATTAACTTTTTTTTCCAAGTTTGGGGAAAAGTAGAGGAGGAAATTGTCAAGAGAAGAAGAAAGGCCTCAGGTACTTCTACAGTTTATAGAACTTAACACATTAAATACAGCCAGCAAGTTAGTGAATGAGTTCCAAGTATACATTCTCATTGAACCAGACCACAGGGTGTTGGAGCTTGATCACAGCCATCACACAAGAGGAAAATTGAAAGTCTTTCTTTGGGAACTTCACAGCATCATTTATTAAATAAGCACCCTGGGAGCTAAAGAATTGTTTAGCTCAAGAGCAGCGAGACACATCAAGAAGAAAGGAATGAGTCCTTCCAACAATTGAGCCGTTTGCTCAGTGGAGGGAAGTTAATGTGTTAAACAAGAAATATCAGCTATAATGATAATAATAATAACTGAGATTTATATTTGTGTTTAGGAAGCAACCTACTTTCAAGGAGCTCTAAGCCCATTAACCCTCTCAATTCCACATTGGTAGAATACTAGCAAATACTATTATTCTCATTAAACAGATGCAAAACCTGTAAAGGCACTTATCCATGTCACATTTACATGTGTCTGAGTTTCAAAACACCCAGTTTAACTTCAGAAGCCATATTTTGTTGAAGATTGTATAAAAGTTATTCCACACCAAAAACAATAGTAACTATTTCGGTATGACTAATAATATAGGAACAATAAAACTCATTTTTCAAACATAAGGTTCCAAGTTATTTTAATCCTTACAACAATCCAATGAAGTAGGCTGAATTCATGATGTGAATCCCACTTGATAACTGAGAAAACTGAGGCACCAGGAGGTTAAATGGCATGTTCACACTCACCTAGCTAGCTAGAAGCAGAGTGAATGCCAGAATCCAGGTCTGCTGACTTAGGAAACAATTCCATGTGTTATTCACAGTTAACAAGCAGAAGTTTCACCTTGGATAATTGAAGTGAAATAGGACCAGTAATGTGTTTTCAGGACTAGCATCATTAGTTGTATCTTCTGATGCCCGCATTTCCCTTATATTGACATCTGAAGAAGTGTTCACACCTATGATAACTGTGGTACTATTCATGGAAAGTGTCTTATGGTCACAAAGCGAGGCTGGGGGTTTAACAGGAGCCAGAATGACTGAGGAGGTGAGAGGGTGCCACTACTCATGTTTCTCTCCAACTCTGCTTGAGAAGATGCCAACCAATCTTTCAATCCAACTCTGCAGTCACTAATCTCAACATAGACAATCTCAACATAGACAATCTCAACATACACAAGGAGTATTGGCTAGTTCCCCCATCATGAATACTCTTCCCTGACCCAGTTAATTCCAACTCAGTCTTCAGCTCTCATTTCAAGCACCACTTCCCTAGGGAAGACTTCCTTGATCCCTGGTCCTTTGTAATCTGCTCTCCTTTCCATCGGCACACTTGACTCAGATAGCAATTTTACATTCACCTGAGTGATTATATGATTATTGTTACTCTCCCTAGCAAGAGAGGCTGAAAGTCCCATGAGAGCAGGAATCTTGTCTGTTTTTCCTCATCACTGTATCCCCAGCACCTAGCAGAGTATCTGGCCACATAGCAGGCACCCAATTACTAGCTATTTGAATAAACCTATGGCTGGCTGGCTGGCTGGATGGATGGATGAATGAATGAATGAAATTTAAGGTCTAGGATTAGGGTGGCCAGGTAAAATGCAGGATTCTCAGTTAAATTTGAATATCAGATAAACAACAAATACTTTTTTTAGTATAAGTATGTCCCATACAATGCTTGGGACATACATACTAAAAAATTACTCACTGTTTATCTGAAATTCAAATTTACTGTATTTTTGTTTGCTAAATCTAAATAGTGAAGCTGGAAGGAACCTTGGAAATGATACTTCAAATCTGCCATTTTAAAGACAAAGAAAGTGGGACTAAGAGATGTGAGTTTCAAGGATGATTTTCCTTAATGTTGATTGTAAATGGGACCTTAAAGTCTTTAAATTATGGATTTCCTTTCAAGCTCATCGAACTCCTTTAGAGAAAGGCAGAGCTAAGAGATAAAAAGAGAGATATGACATTGAGACCTGGGATCCAGCAGTGCCTGAAGCAATTCCCGAACTTCTCAGTAACATGAGCCAATAAATTCCCTTTATCTCTTGAGCTGGTTTGAATGGCATTTCTATCCCTTTTAACCCTGAGTCCTCACTAATGTTATAAGCGCTTCCACATTTTCTTATTCAAGTTGTTAGGCTAACCATCATAGCGCTGTTCACATAACAGAAGCTCAAGGAATATTTATTAAATAAACCATAGCCTTGGTTTAGGTTATTGATTTCATGTTACAATTTAAACATTTTCCTTACCCATGCAGTGTTTTGTTTTTAGAAAGTCTGAATTTCTTTGCCTGAGCACACACACAAAAAAACTAAATGTATTATTTTCCAAAATGTAAACATGTAAAATAATGAACCAGGGGTCAAATTGTATATCTGTACCTCTTTCTGGAGATAGCTTGAGCATACAAGTAGCCAGAGTGAAGAATTCTGTATTTTCAAACACTCTTATACTTCTTCTCCAAGTAGTCCCACTTTCTCAGATTAAGAAACCGAGATGTAGCCCTCCATAATACCTTTAGAAATAAAACAGGTATTTTAATATTAATAAATTTCTGGATAATATATTTCTAAAACTAAAATGCCCTTTCTTTTAACTTATTAAATTTCTTGCTCAGGGCAAAAACCTCCACTTTGCAGAGGGCTGATTTCAACATATTTGCTTATTCACACCCAAGTGTAAACAATTAGCCCCATCCGTGAAAAGCCAATTGAGTGGCTGATTAGTGTTCCCCTTTCTTTTCCCTTTCTCTCAATTCTTCAAGGCACTCACATTTCTTTTTTTTTTTTTTTTTTGTGAGGGAGATCAGCCCTGAGCTAACATCCGTGCTAATCCTCCTCTTTTTGCTGAGGAAGACCGGCACTGAGCTAACGTCTATTGCCAATCCTCCTCCTTTTTTTCCCCAAAGCCCCAGTAGATAGTTGTACGTCACAGTTGCACATCCTTCTAGTTGCTGTATGTGGGATGCGGCCTCAGCATGGCCGGAGAAGCGGCGCGTCGGTGCACGCCCGGGATCCGGGCCCTGGGCCGCCAGTAGCGGAGCACACGCACTTAACCGCTAAGCCACGGGGCCGGCCCAAGCACTCACATTTCTGAATGCAGATTCTGTAGACTTTGTTCAAGCAGCAGACCTTCTATAGCTGAGCTTCCCGGACATTTGAGAGCCAAGCTCCAAGACAGTTTTATCTAGTTTCATGTGAATATCTATTTCTGGATTGGAAATGGACCTACATACACATCTAAGCACAGTCTTCTAAACCACATGGGGCTCAAATATGACATTCTCACCCCACCAACCCCCACACCAAAAAATTCATCTCTTTAGATGGAATTCCAGTTCATTCCATCAATAGGCAGTTCTAAATGTTCTTCCCACCAACATCCCATTACTGGTGCTGAGGCAAGCAAGTTTCCTAGTAAAATTAACACTGGAAAAAGTGTTAGAGAAAAATGTTATAATCTTTTAGATGATTTTATCTTGTATCCAAACCCTGACTCTCAATATTATTAAAAGTTAATTTGTTTAACATCATGATAACAAATATACTTTTCATTCCGGTCAATACTGTGACCCTTTGAATATAATTGATAACTCTAATGTATCAGGAACTTCGGTGGTTTCACCAAAAAGTTATTTATCCCTCTTCCTCATGTCTCGTACATTTACCAGGCTTTTCTTTGCACCTTCAAAAATAAAAGCCCTGAGGTTCATTTCAGCTGTGAGCTGCTGTAACATTTAAGTTAAACGTGATGGGGTTTGTTTGTTTTTTTGGGGCTTTGGTTTGTCTGTTTTTGGAATCTGAATTGTCACTAGGTCTCCTTAGGCCTTAGGCTGCTAGAAGCCACGGTGGAGTTTGGTCAAGTCTCTTAGTGCCAGAGTCTGGATGGAGTCATTTGTGCCAAGCATTTCCGTGGTTCTCACAGGTCCAATGCCATTCAGCAGAATTCTGTAAGCTTCCCACTAGGGTTGGAAACACATATTTATTGCTTGACATCTGACTGGGTTTTTCAGTTTTTTACGTGCCTATGGCTGTCATTACTTTCTTGCTAAGCTTTCGGAGTCTCTGCTTGAACTTTTGTGGCTGCTCTTCGTCTCCACATGTTGTCCCTCTTCCTTGGATCACAGGTTAAACCTTTCCGGACTGTGAATGACTCAAGGTCTTACTCATCTATGACTTCAATCTTTGTCCATCCCCATGTCATATGGAGAGTGATGTAGGGAATGAAACAAAATGTGAAACCAAGAGCTGGAAGGGTGACTTCCTAGAGAGGCAGTAACATCTTTCAGAACTCGTCATTTAAAAAGTAAGGTCCATGGGCCAGCCCAGTGGTATAGTGATTAAGTCCTTGTGCTCCACTTCGGTAGCCCAGGATTTACAGGTTCCAACCCCAGGCACGGACCTACACACTGCTCATCAAGTCATGCTGTGGCAGCATCCCACATACAAAATAGAGGAAAATTGGCACAGGTGTTAGCTCAGGGACAATCTTCCTCACCAAAAAAAAAAAAAAAAAGTAAAGTCCAAGATAAATCTTTCTTTTTCTCAAGGTTGATCCTGCTCAAATGACCTGAGACTTAACTCTCTCTTCCAAAAGGTGTGGGATGAAGAATCGGGATGATATCCACAGAGAATTTCAATTTAAGTGTTGTTTCTAACACTTACCAACTCTCTCAGCAAGGAGAAAAATGTTATATTCTTTTAAAAGCTATGTTTTTGAAATTATATCTTTTGATACCTGCTCCTGGTTGCTGTTACTGACTAGGATGACCTATTTGCCAGTTCCAGCAAATGCCAGCAGTTTCCTGGGCTGAGACTACTCTATAAGCTTATGGGGGAGAACAGAAAAAAAAATTAAAAGCAATTAAGTTGAGGTGGGCTTGTAAAACAATGAATTAAAAATCTGAAGGGAGCAGAGAATGTAATAATTTCTCTGCCATGGCACTTCTCTTTGTTATAAATGTCCTCATTTTTAACATGAGTTTCCAGGGTGCTAAATCAATTCAATTGAGGCTATGCTTAAACATTCTCTTGTAAGACCTATTTTAAAACATAAAGTAAAGCTTGACTTGAAATTAACCTTTCTGAAATAAATAGTTCTGACTTTTTGCTGGGGAATGGAAGAGTTAGCTACTGCCAAACCTGCATTTTCTCGCAAAATGTACAATTACAATTCTTCAAAATCTGAACAGAGAAGATAAAGGCAACTTGGTTTCAAAACCATAAAAATTCAAAGCTTTCAGTGGCTTTAAATTTATTTTTAAGGGGAATGTAATATTTTCATCATCTGCCCTTAGATGTATTTATTTCTTTGGTGTCAAATCTTTGTTGATTTTCTGTCATTAAATTTAAAATTCAACTACATGAGCCCAGGGGTGACCAATCTGAGCCACTCATGGCCCTTCAAAGCTTGTCTAATCTTGTAGGTACATTCTGAAAATTTTGGACTTGCTTCTACTGTTTAAAAATGCCATTACTAATTATATGACACTGTGAATAAAAACAGTACATTCTTTGAAAGGCTTAAAATGACATTGCAAGGCAGAGACACATGAAGGCACTATAACCAACCCCAGCAATCTGAAAATTGATTTTTTATAACAACATTTGTGAGAGTGATAGGGAGAGAAGGCAGAAGGAAGAACAGGTGAGTACGGTGGGCCTTAATCAATGACACTGATAAATTCTGACTTCTAACCTCAGCCAAGACTTGCATTAGCTTTTTTTTAATGCTAACGTAATGTTATTATTATTTCTTTGAATATTGTTTTAATGATATTTGCTCTCAAGTGTAGCCATGTTCTTTGGAAAAGAAAGAGAAGAAATGGTGATTCTTTACAACACAAAGCAGATAACAACAGTGACAGTTGTGAATGTTCAGCAACTCCGTATAAATCACAGCTTGGATGTGGATATAGGTCAATTTAGAAAATGTTGACCTGGAACCAAAGTGAGCACTGTTGGACATACCAGTAAGGAACTGAAGAACCCCTTGAGAAACTTCCCTTCTCATCCGAAATTGCAGTTCTATAAGGTGTCTGAGTTGGTATTGGAAAAATTGCTGAGGGCAGAAAGAAAGTAGTGCACTGGCCCAAGTGGTCTTTGTGGTTCTGTTTGTTGGTTTGTTGGATCATATTTGCCTATAGTGGGCTTCTGCACCGGGATCTGTAGGGTCTTCATGTTATACTCACCTGGATTACACGTTGGCATGTTTGAGAACCTCCACGCGGCCCAGCTGATGTATTTGAATTGTGCCCTTTTCCAGGGCCTGTGTGTTGTTCCCCTCTGTTCAGTCCTGCTGTTGTGTGGTGACATGAGGCCACACTGCAGTGTGCCCAAGATCACAGGAAATGAATGATGGCTACCATGACTGAGGGCCAATAACTCCAGCAATTATTTGTCAGCTGTTTAAAGCAGCCCAGGCTTTTGCTAACGGAACAGACATTTTCTGCCTTCAGGGTGAGTGGGTGAGATGGGACATTACCCAAACAACAGTCCCTCACAGAATTCTACATAGGTTAAAGTAGCTCTTTATTCTTGCCAAATGCACTTAAGATTTAAAAATTTTATTAGACCTGGTTTTTAAAAAATGTCTTGTTTTAGGCTCTAATTCTCCTTTACACTTAAAGCTGGGCTTATTTTTTTTTCACATTAACTATTTATCTACATTTCCAGATTTTATTTTCACCTACTCTGGGGGCCAAAGTTTCTGGAAAAATTGGAAAAGCACCCACAAGTGGTTTTGTAAAATTTATTCTAAAAGAACCTCCTGAAAAATATTTTCTTTTTTCTTGTAGTCTTTAAAATTATGTGTATGAGTGAATTAACTTTGAAGGCAGTCAAGTGGAAATCCAGATGTCAGTTTTTCCCTCATATCCAAGTAAATTTTTTTGCTTTGCTTACGTAAAATAAGAATATTTTCTCTGTTATTGGTTTGTTAGTGTGTCAGTTCCTGGTAATTTAATGAAGTGGTTCAGAGGGAACATGATCCAGACCATTTTGGAATCAGCTCATATTGTATAATATTTAAAGGTGTTCAAAAGGAGTTGGTTTGCAGAACATTTTGGATTTTAGTTTCAAGCCAGAGTCACATAGACAATTGTCTATACCCTTTTGTGTGAACCTAAGTAACAGTAATGCAGATGTCCATGGTTCTGCAGATAATTCAAGTCAGTGCTGATTTAAAATTCCTATGTTCCTAGGCCTTCCTTTTCTTTTTGTTTTTTGTTTATTGCAGTAACATTGGTTTATAACATTGTATAAATTTCAGGTGTACATCATTATACTTCTATTTCTGCATAGATTACATCATGTTCATCACCCAAATACTAATTACAACCCATCACCACACACATGTGCCGAATTATCCCTTTCGCCCTCCTCCCTCCCCCTTCCCCTCTGGTAACCACCAATCCAATTCCCGTCTATATGTGTTTGTTTATTGTTGTTATTATCTATTACTTAATGAAGGAAATCATACAGCATTTGACCTTCTCCCTCTGACTTATTTCACTTTGCATAATACCCTTAATGTCCATCCATGTTGTCACAAATGGCTGGAATTCATCGTTTCTTATGGCTGAGTAGTATTCCATTGTGTATATATACCACAGTTTTTCACCCATTTGTTCCTTGATGGGCACTTAGGTTGCTTCCAAGTCTTGGCTATTGTGAATAACGCTGCAATGAACACAGGGATGCATGTATCTTTACGCATTGGTGTTTTCAAGTTCTTTGGATAAATACCCAGCAGTGGAATAGCTGGATCATATGGTAGTTCTATCCTTGATTTTTTGAGGAATCCCCATACTGTTTTCCATAGTGGCTGCACCAGTTTGCACTCCCACCAGCAGTGTATGAGAGTTCCCTTCTCTCCACATCCTCTCCAACATATGTTGTTTCCTGTCTTGTTAATTATAGCCATTCTGACGGGCGTGAGGTGATATCTCATTGTAGTTTTGATTTGCATTTCCCTGATAGTTAATGATGTTGAACATCTTTTCATGTGTCTGTTGGCCATCTGTATATCTTCTTTGGAGAAATGTCTGTTCAGATCTTTTGCCCATTTTTTAATTGGGTTGGTAGTTTTTTTGTTGTTGAGATGCATGAGTTCTTTATGTATTTTGGAGATTAAGCTCTTATCAGATGTATGGTTTGCAAATATCTTCTCCCAATTGTTAGGTTGTCTTTTCGTTTTGTTGATGGTTTCCTTTGCTGTGCAGAAGCTTTTTAGTTTGATGTAGTCCCATTTGCTTACTTTTTCTATTGTTTCTCTTGCCCGGTCAGACATGGTGCTTGAAAATATGTTGCTAAGACTGATGTTGAAGAGTGTACTGCCTATGTTTTCTTCTAGAAGTTTCATAGTTTCAGGTCTTACATTCAAGTCTTTAATCCATTTTGAGTTAATTTTTGTGTATTGTGTAAGGTAAGGGTCTACTTTCATTTTTTTGCATGTGGCTATCCAGTTTTCCCAACACCATTTGTTGGAAAGACTTTCTTTTCTCCATTGTATGCTCTTGGCTCCTTTGTCAAAGATTAGCTGTCCATAGATGTGTGGGTTTATTTCTGGGCTTTCGATTCTATTTCATTGATCTGTGTGTCTGATTCTTCTTTGATTTCTTCATTGACCCAGTCGTTGTTCAGTAGCATTTTGTTTAATCTCCACGTATTTGTGGCTTTTCTGATTTTCTTCCTATAGTTGATTTCTAGTTTCATACCGTTGTGGTCAAAAAAGACGCTCGGTATTATTTCAATCTTCTTAAATTTATGGAGACTTGTTTTGTGGCCTAATATGTGATCAATCCTGGAGAATGTTCCATGTGCATTTGAAAAGAACGTGTATTCTTCATTTTTTGGATGGAATGCTCTGTATATATCTACTAGGTCCATCTGTTCTAGTGTCATTTAAGGCCAATGTTTCCTTATTGATCTTCTGTTTGGATGATCTATCCGTTGGTGTAAGTGGAGTGTTAAAGTCCCCTACTATTATTGTGTTACTGTCTATTTCTCTTTTTATGTCTGTTAATAATTGCTTTATACATTTAGGTGCACCTACATTGGGTACGTAGATATTTACAAGTGTTATATCCTCTTGTTGGATTGTTCCCTTGATCATTATGTAATGCCCTTCTTTGGCTCTTTTTACAGTTTTTGTTTTAAAGTCTATTTTGTCTGATGTGAGTACTGCTACCCCAGCTTTCTTTTCATTGCCATTTGCGTGGAGTATCTTTTTCCATCCCTTCACTTTCAGTTTGTGAGTGTCTTTAGATCTGAAGTGTGTCTTTTGTATGCAGCATATATATGGGTCTTGTTTTTTATCCAATCAGCCACCCTATGCCTTTTAATTGGATCATTTAGTCCATTGACATTTAAAGTAGCTATTGATAAGTATATACTTACTGCCATTTTTTAACTTTTTTTTTCTTCTTCTTCTTTTTTCTTTTTTCTCAGTGTTTTAGTAGTCCTTCTCTGTTCCTTTCTTCTTCTATACAGAATTGACGGTCTCTTTAGTTTGACCTCTGTCTGAAAGCTCTACTCTTTAACTCCCCTCCCCCCTCTTTTTATGTTTTTGATATTATATCTAAACTCTTTTTTGTGCATTTGTATCCATTACCCTCTTGTCATGGAAATAGATAATTCTTCCTATTTGTGGTCTTCTCTTTTCCCCTTAAATCAGTCCCTTTAACGTTTCTTGTAGCACTGGTTTCTTGGTGACAAACTCCTTTAATTTTTGCTTGTCTGGGAAATTTTTGATCTCTCCTTCCATTTTGAATGATAACCTTGCTGGGTAGAGTATTCTTGGCTGTAAGTTTTTTCCTTTTAGCACTTTAAATATATCTTGCCACTCTCTTCTAGCCTGTAAGGTTTCTGCTGAGAAGTCAGCTGATAGCCTTATTGGCTTTCCTTTGTATGTAACTTGACTTTCTCTTGCGGCTTTTAGGATTCTCTCTTTATCTTTAATTCTGGACATTTTGATTTTGATGTGTCTTGGTGTAGGCCTCTTTGGGTTTATCTTGTTTGGGGCTCTCTGTGCTTCCTGTACCTGGATGTCTGTTTCCTTCCTTAGGTTAGGGAAGTTTTCATCTATTATTTCTTGAAATAGATTCTCTGCCCCTTTGTCTCGCTCTTCTCCTTCCGGGACACCTATAACACGGATGTTAGTGCGCTTGATGTTGTCCCAGAGGTCCCTTAGACTGTCCTCACTCTTTTTAATTCTTTTCTCTTTTACCTGTTTAGCTTGGGTAATTTCCTCTAGTCTTTTGTCCAGCTTGCAGATCCGTTCTTCTGTATCCTCTACTCTGCTTTTGAGTCCCTCTAGTGAATTTCTCATTTCCAGTATTGTATTCTTCATTTCTGATTGGTTCTTTTTTATATCTTCCATTTCTTTGTTGACATTCTCTCTGAGTTCATCTATTCTCCCCAGATCAGTGAGCATCTTTAACATTCTTTGTTTGAATTCTCTGTCGGGTAGGTTGCTCATTTCTGTTTCACTAAGTTCCTTTTCTGGGGTTTTGTCCTGTTCCCTTACTTGGAATGTATTCCTTTGCCTCCTCATTTTGCTTCTTTCCCTGTGCTTGTGTCTACGTATTAGGTAGGTCAGCTACATCTCCTGCTCTTGGATAGGTGGCCTTATGTAAGTGATGCCTTAGGGGGCCTGCAGTGTGCTTCCCTCAGTTCTCAAAGTTCCAGGGGTGACCCCTATGTGGGCTACGTGTGTCCTTCTGTTGCTACCTGTTTGCTCTCCCTGTAGGCACCCAGGGAGGCCGAGTTATGCTCCTGGCCAGCTGTTGTAATGCTCAGCTGCTTGTAGTTGTTGTGGGCCCTTCAGTCTCTTTATCAGGTGTGGGGAGCCCCAGCACAGTTGGCTGCAAGTTCTAATAGCATATTTGTGTTGCAGTATTTCTTTTAAGTGAGTAGGCCCCCAGTGTGGCAGCTTGTTAGGCTCAGGGCCTTACAATTGCTATAAGCCTCCAGCCTTTAGGTCTCTTGTCAGCTCTCTGAGGATTGCAGCTGTGTGGGGCTGGCCTCAGGCACGGGGGCACCCAATTGTTTCAGGCTTTGGAAGGTGGAGCAAACCCCCTATGTGGGTCTTTGAGAAGCACAAATCTTCTGCAGCTGACAAGCCCTGCCGCCCACAGGTCCACACACACAGTCAACACGGTCCTGCCCCGTGTGTGTGCCCCGACCTCCCGAAGCAGACCCAGTCTCTCCACGGTGGGAGCCCCACGCACTCCACCACTGCCCCACACTCTCCACCAGCTCCTTGTGCACGCCCTGCCCCACTGAAGTGAGCTCAGTTGCCAGGCTGCAGAGAATCCAGTCACCAATCTATGCAGGCCCACAAGTTGCCTGAGGGCTTGTTGTTGGGTGGGGCCAGTCTCTAGGGTGGGCTGCCTGCCCTGGCTGAGCTGGATTAAATCTGTGCTCTAGTGAGTGGGGCAGACCCTGGGCTAGCAGGCCCCAGGGAGAACTCCAATGGCGTCTGTGTCAGCACGCCCACACCGGGCCACAACAATGGCCGCCGCCACTGTCCCAGTCCCTGGAGAGGTCTCACCCCTCACCGAGATGCACTCAGGGCCTATCAGGTGAGTCTCTTTTCACCAAAGCACTGTGCACCTTTCTTTCTGGTGATTTTAGGTTGCTTTCTGAAATGAGTGAGTTTGCGCGTGGGCCCTTTAAGAACCGGTTTTAATTTCTTTGTGAACCAGCTTTTCTGAGGGTATTTCCCAATGTTTTAGTGGCAGGCAAAGTCAGACATTATGCCACTCATCTCGATTGTGCTGGGTCCACAAAATGCCCACAGCAGGGGCGCTCCCCGGCTCAGGGCCCCGCTCCTCCAGGGAGGGCTGTGTACCTGCGGGCTGCTCCCGGGCTGCCATGAGGTGCTGCGGCTTGTGAAGGCGGCGTTTTTCCTCTCCAGAAGGGAGTTTCTGCCTCTTCTACCTCAATTAGGATTGTGCTTTGTTGCAAGAGTTCCTTTTATCCAGTTTTCAGTTCTGTCTCAGGGGTAATTTTTCCACGAGTAGTTGTAAATTGGCTGTGTCCGCAGGAGGAGGTGCGTTCAGAGTCTGCTTACGCCGCCATCTTGACTTCGTCCAGGCCTTCCTTTTATACCCATTGAATTAGAATCTCCAGAGACTGGGCCTAGAATCTCTGTTTTTAAAACACTCCCCATGCTTCTTCTTTTGCTAAATTTTGAGAAGCACTGCTCCAGGAAGTATATACTCAGTCAATCTTGGTTAATTATAACAACCATATATCCATTATCCATGTTCATCATGATTTTAAATATTCTGTTTCATAAATGCATCTATGGTTTTTCAATTAGGCCCAATTTTAGGTTTAGACAATAGGTTATTCACTGGAATAATAAATGGTCTTTTCCAAATCTATGCTACCTGATATTCCATAACTGAATAAAAGTTTTTTGTTTCTATATTTGTTTTGTCTGTTTACAAAATATTACTTTTTGTATTATATGCCTAATTTGTAAAATGCTTAGTGAACTAGGTAAGGTACTCTCGATTGCAAAGAGCAAAAACCAACATGGACTAAATTAAGCAAGAGAAAATGAATCACTTAGAGATATTCCAAGGAAGTTTCTGGATTTCAGGGAAGAACTAACAATCAAAACCTGAAAAATGTAGGAAGAAGGGGCACTCCAGGGACTTCAACAGCAAATACTTTTGGACATTGTCTTTGGAGCACTGACAGCAAAGTAATTCTTCCATAATGGCAGAGTCTCGTTTTATTTGGCTGTCCCCCTCTTCCCAGCCTGACTCAAGAGTAAATCCTGATTAGTCCACACCAGTCATGGTAATCTCATGCTTTTTGCCACTGATTGGTTTATGGGTGGGCATGTGGCACAGTTCTGGCTAATGATATGTGAGAAAAGGTCTCCTGGGTGGCTTTGGAAAGAGGAAAAGAAGAAATAATCATTTATTTTCCTACTGGACTGGATGTTGTCATGTCTGCATATGATGCCTGGATGTGTAGTGGCTATTTTGCAGCCATGAGGAATGCCAGCCAAGATCAAAGCCAGCATAACTATATTCAAGCTGAAAATGGGGAGGAACTTGGGTCTTTGATGTCATTGTGGAATATCCCTACCTCCTTGATGTCATTATGTAGCTACCTTACCTCTGAATATCTTGTTATATGAGATAATAATCACCCTTAGTGTTTAAAGCAGTGGACTTGGGTTTTCTGTTACTTGTAGACCAAAGCATTCTAATTGATACTTAAGGAGAGAGAATTTGATTAACACAGCTTGATTTAATTTTCACCCCTGAATCCATCAGCATGGAAGGGAGACAGGGTCACATAGTACAGTCAAAACTCCTTGGGGCTAACCTCTACATATTGGGGCTATTGTTAGAAAAAGAGCAATTTGTAGGAGTCCAGCAGCCTCCTAAGAAGTGATGAATATACCCATTGTAGAAATTCAACCATGACAGAAATAAACAATGGAGAAGCTGATAATTCCTCAGACATCACCAGTATATATCCATGTTAATACTTTGTGCATATTCCTCCATGCTTCTTTATTATTTATAGACAAACACATACAAAGTTATTTAGCAAGATTCAAGAGACCACACAGATCATTCAGCAGGAGGCCTTATACCCATGGGACTAAGGTAGTAACGCACTATGCCCTATGACTTTGTCTTCAAGTCCTCTCAGCGAGTCCTTCGGGTGGCCCTTTCCCAGCTCCCTTTGTCATGATGTCATGTCATGCCTCCCTGATGCCAAAACCTTGCATCCTGGCATTACATAAGACTTCCCCTCTTGGACCTTACCCTGTACTTCAGAACTGATTCCTTTCTTTTCCATGACCCCCATCCACATTCCTATTGTCTCTGTGCCCTCCTCTTCGCTGACTTTCAAGAAATAATCTAATCAAATCATCCTCACCAAGATGTCAATAGTAGATTTTCTCAATTTTTCAACAGATATTTCTAAAAAGAGGTTTGTTGGACAGGGCAAAGCTTTATTCCAACAAACTAAATATCTAGTGGGTTTTGTCTGCTAAGGGACCTGGGGCAGGGCAGATCAGGGACAGCAGTGGTAGTGTGGTGGCAAGGAGCTAGCTGGTTTCCACCTGTGGATTTGGTTCCATTTGTGCTGGTTTCTCCTCAGAAGAGAAGGTCTGCATATTAAAAAATTGCCACTGTGTTTCTGTCACTAAGCTTGATGGCATTATGACTTGTCCCCTCAAATTTTACATCAGGCTCAGTTTCCAGGCTAAATTCAGTAGGTCAGCCCATAAATCTTTATACCTTTAAAGGAAAAAAGCTTCCAGAAAGCAGCGCATGCCATTTTCCTTGGCAGAGGGAAGAAGGCAAGTCATGAAGACCTCTGGTAACTGGATTTCAGACATCTGGTATGGGGATTGTAGAGATAATTTTAGCCAAGATTTGGGACCATCTCCAACCTTCCAAAATCACACCACATATCAGCCTCCCACAAGTGAATCATGTAATCCCATCTTGGGTAGATATTAGATTTCTGTAGTTTTCTATCACCATTTTATAACGAAATCCATAATGGAAGCACACAGTTAATAAATTATGTCTTGACATAGTGATGATGTGTTTCCCTTTTTTTTCTTCTTTTTTCCAGGCTTAGGTCTCATCGTGGACCAAACCATCCTTTCTTTAGGCCTGGATTTCCAAGCATCTTCACTTCTGCTCTCTCATCCTACCTGTTTCTTTCCCAGCCTAGAGTTTTTGTGCTCACCCCTCTGGGCTCTCTTCCGTCCCTGCCACACCGCTTCCCCAGTTTCGCTGACCCTAACTTTCATCTTCTCTAGATCCAAGGCCTCAACTAGCTAATATGATTAACCAATCAGTGTTAAAATGGTTGCAAGGTTGGTTCAACATTACAAAATCAATTAGTGTAATTCACCACATCAACAGGCTAAAACAAAAAAAATCACATGATCATGTCAATAGATGAAGAAAAAGCAGTGGACAAAATCCAATACCAATTCATGGGAAAATTCTCAGTAAACTAGGAATAGAGGGGAATTCCTCAACTTGATAAAGAATATCTACCATAAACCAACAGCTAATGTCATACTTAATGGTGAGAAACTTGAAGTTTTCCCACTAAGATCAGGTACAAGGCAAGGATGTCCCCTCTCACCACAGATGACATGATCGTCTACGTAGAAAACCCAAAAGAATCGACAAAAAAAACTCCTGGAATTAATAAGGAATTTATAGCAAGGTTAAAGGATATATGTTAATATTCAAAAGTCAATCACTTTCCTGTATACTAGCAAAGAACAAGTGGAATTTGAAATTAAAAACACAATACTACTTACATTAGTACTCCAAAAATGAAATATTTAGGTATAAATCTAACAAAATATGTCCAAGATCTATATGAGGAAAACTACAAAACTGTGGTGAATGAAATCAAAGAAGAACTAAATAAATGGAGAGCTATTCCACGTTCATGGATAGGAAGACTCAATATTGACTGACTCAAGACGTCAGTTCTTCCCAACTTGATCCGTAGATTCAATGCAATCCCAATAAAAACCCCAGCAAGTTATTTTATTGATATCAGCAAACTGATTCTAAAGTTTATGTCAAAAGGCAAAAGACCCAGAATAGCCAACACAATATTGAAAGAGAAGAACAAAATTGGAGGACTGACGCTACACAGCTTCAAGACTTATTATAAAGCTACAGTAATCAAGATAATGTGATATTGGGGAAAGAGTAGGCAAATAGATTAATAGAACAGAATAGAGAGCCCAGAAATACACCCACGTAAATATAGTCAATTGATCTTTGACAAAGGAGCAAAGGCAATACAATGGAGTAAAGAGTCTTTTCAACAATGGTGCTGGAACGACTGAACATCCAAATGCAACAAAATGAATCTGGACACAGATTTTACACTCTTCACAAAAATTAACTCAAAGTGGATCACACGCCTAAATGTAAAATTCAAAACTATAAAACTCCTAGAAGATAACATAGGAGAATACCTAGATGACCTTGGGTATGGCAATGACTTTTTAGATAAAATACCAAAAGCACAATTCATGAAAGAAATAATTGAAAAACTGGACTTCATTAAAATTAAGAGCTTCTGCCCTGTGAAAGACAATGTCAAGAGAATGAGAAAAGCCACAGGCTGGAAGAAAATATTTGCAAAAGAAACATCTAACAAAGGACTCTTATCCAAAATACACCAAGATCACTTAAAACTCAACAATAAGAAAACAAACAACCCAATTAAAAAGTGGGTAAGGGGCCAGCCCCATGGCCTCGTGGTTAAGTTTGGCGCACTCTGCTTCTGTGGCCCAGGTTCAGTTCCTGGGCATGGACCTACACCACTCATTGGTGGCCATGCTGTGGCAGTGACCCACATACAAAATAGATGAAGACTGGCACAGATGTTAGCTGAGGGTGAATCTTCCTCGAGCAAAAAGAGGAAGATTGGCTACAGATGTTAGCTGAGGGCAAATCTTGCTCAGCAAAAAAAAAAAAAAAAAAAAGTGGGCAAAAACTTGAATAGACACTTCACCAAAGAAGATATACAGAAGGCAAGTAAGCATAGGAAAAGATGCTCCACATAACATATGATTTGGGAAATGTAAATTAAAACAACAATGAGATGCACACCCATTAGAATGGCCAAGATCTGGAACACTGACAACACCAAATGGTGGTGAGAATGTGGAGCAAGTGAACTCTCATTCATTGCTGGTGGGAATGCAAAATGGTACAGCCACTTTGGAAGACAATTTGGTGATTTCTTACAAAACTAAACACACTTTTACCATACCATCCAGTAATCACACTTCTTGGTATTTACCCAAAGGAGTTGAAAACCTATGTTTACACAAAAACTTATATGCAGATGTTTATAGCAGCTTTATTCATAATTGCCAAAACTTGGAAGCCACCAAGATGCCCTTCAGTAGGTGAAATGATGAATAAACTGAAGTGCATCTAGGCAATGGAATATTATTCAGTGCTAAAAAGAAATGAGCTCTCAAGTCATGAAAAGACACAGAGGAATCTTAATTGCATATTACTAAGTGAAAGAAGCCAATCTGAAAAGCCTACACACTGTATGATTTCAACTATATGACATTCTGGAAAAGGCAAAACTATGGAGACAATAAAAAAATCCATGATTGCCAGATGTTTGGGGGAGATGGATAAATAGGTGGAGCATAGAGGATTTTTAGGGCAGTGGAAATACTCTGTGTGATACTATAATGACGGATACATGTCATTATACATTTGTCCAAACCCATAGAATGTACAACACCAAGAGTGAACCCAAATATAAACTATGGACTTGACGTTGATGTTGATAATGGGGGAGCCTATGTATGTGTGGGAACAGAGGGTACATAGGAACTCTCTGTACCTTCCTCTCAATTTTGCTGTGAACCCAAAACTTCTCTAAAAAACTAAAGTCTTAGTAATAAAAAAAAAAAAGAAAATGTGCCAGTGGAAGAAGACTAAGGGATCTGTCAGGTAGTCAGTGTTTTGTATCTGGAGCCTTCCAGAGAAGGGGAAGTGGAGTAAACAAGCAGTGTTTACTCTCTGACTTAGAGAATATGGATTGATGGTATTCCTAAGTGCAATATTTTTTAGCAGATAGATTGAAGAGGTAAGCAGAGTTTAAAAACACCGAAAAAAAATTTCTAAAGTAGTCTTTCCTCTTCTCTGTTTTTCTGCCCGTCATTCTACTTTCTAACTTCCTCTTTCTTCTGGCTTTTTTGCTCCTTTTTCCTCAGGTTACTAAGATTTAACATCAATACATCACAGACTTAAATTAATCTGATAAGAATAAGTAAGGGCCTCAGTTGTCCCATTTGTAAAATCAGTATTATTTTAGCTCTAGAAGTATAGCTGAGGTGGTGTTGGCTTCCTCTGTCTGAAATATTTTATAAACTAAAAATATATGTATATTTTGTCAAGTAACTTAAACAAGAAAAACTAAATAAACTCCCATGTACCCACGTTTGCCCATTGTTTGCCTCTCCCTAGGCCCCCACCCCCAAGATAACCACTATCCTAAAATTGTGTTTATGATACTCTTGTTTTTATTTTATTGTTTTACCACATATAGTTATAGTGCTAAGCAATATGTGGTTTAGTTATGCATGTTTTGGACTTCATATAATATACCTTATATTTCTGCAACTTGCTTTTCCTCTCAGTAACATGTTTATAAGATTCAGCTCTTGATGGAGTAGCCATAGTTCATTTGCAGTATTCCATGGAGACTATTGTTTGAAGATACCGCCATTTTGTATCCATCCTTTTGTTGGGAGACATTGGAGTTGTTTCCAGTTCTTGGACATTATGAACATTTACGTTTTTGATGAACATGAATGAATATCTGTTGGGTATATACATGGAGTGGAATCACAGAGTATGTCCATCTTTATTTTTATTAGATAATGGCAAACTTTTCCAAAGTAGATATATCAATTTTTATTTCCACCAGTAGTATACAAAAGTTCCTGTTGCTTCATATCCTCACCAGCATTTGGTATTGTCCAACTTTTAAATGGATCTAGAAGGATGTGCAGCTATGACATACAACTATCTACTGGGGCTTTGGGGGAAAAAATAAATAAATAAAATTTAAAAATAAATATATTTAAACATTTCACATGTAATGTTTGTTCTATGTAATTAGTAGATACCTTTTATCAAACTGAAATTTCCTTCCCATTCCTGGTTTGCTAAGCAACATTTAAAATCATAAATTCTTCTCTCTGTATATCAAACCATTTTTCTACATTGATAGAAATATTCATATGCTTTTCCTCCTTTATTTTGTTAATATGATAATGATAAAAAAAAGATTTTCTGATGTTAAACTAACTCTGCTTTCCTGAAATAATCCTGATCTTATCATGGTTTATTATCTTTTTTATACATTGCTGGATTCGGGCTGCCAATATTTTATCTGTGATTTGTACATCCATGTTCATGAGAAAAATTGCCCTGTAAATTTTCTTTCTTATACTGCCTTTGTGTGGTTTTGGTATTAAGGCTATACTAGCTTCATAAAATGAATTAGATAGTGTTCTCTGGTTTTCTCTTCTCTAGAAGAGTTTGTTTAAGACTGGAATCTTTTCCTTGAATGCTTATCCGGTTTGTCTCTGTGCTTTTTAATTTGATTCCTCTCATTCCATCTCCCCAGTATTCCTTTCCCACATCTCTCCCTCCTCTTTCTCTTTAGTCGTGCCTTCCTACTATTTTCACTTTCTTTTTCCTTAAAGAGCTTCTTTGACTCAAAAGCATCAAGGAAATTGGGCTGAAGCCCAAGTAACAGGATATTTTAACTGATGTTTTTAACATTTCCAAATATAACATTCCTTTGTGTTCAGCGTAACCAATTAGTACTGCTTAGATGAGAAAAAAAGTCTTGTAGTCATTTAAAATAATACTGATTGTTAAATGAGAATTTCAGTCCTCTGTTCATAACTACTTATTTTGAAATATTTTTGAAACCAATTCAGTCACATTAATAACATGGTAATTCTAGACCTCTCTGCCTTGTGACACTCAACAATGAAGGCAAACAATTCAACTATGTAAAGAGCACATCAAAATTTCATGGGGGCAAGAGCCTTTTCACAAATAAGCTATGATGATTTTCCAGGTTTTTCTATAAACCTTCAATTCTATGCTTTATATTTCATAGACATATATCCTCTCCTTTCAAATAGCACAAATGCAATTTTCTTGATGGAGCATTACTTCTGAATGGTAAAGATTTCTTTAATTGTCTATAAGAAAAACTTGGGATTTTTTTCCTTTATTTTAGTTGAAATGTAAATATTTAAAAACTCTCCATACCAATTTGATTTCTTCTAGTGACTTAGTGGCTAAATATCAAATGCTCTTACAAAATGCAAATCTCTTATTTGAAATATAATTAAATTACAGCACACACAGTTTATAAGCAATTATAGTCACATAATGTGTATAATTTGGAAATTTTTTGTAAAAGTCTGTGAATGCACAGCTACCACATTAGAACAAGAAATATTATAGTTCTTTTCGGAAATAAGACATGCTATAGCAAAAATGCCATTTCTAGGTAGAATGTAAAGTAAGTAGAGTAGGTCTCTCTGAAAGAATACCAATTAAGCCTGTCTCTGTGAGAATTCTTCAGTGGTCCTGCCGGTTAATTAGGTCATTTTATGCTGAGAAGAGACACCAACCTCAGAATCTAGATTAATTCTATGGTCATATACACTGATTGTTAAGATTACTAGTGTCCATTTTGTATCACTTCTTGTGAGCACTCCCTCCCTAAAAAACCTTAACTGAATGGGAAAATTCCAAAACAGATTTCTGGGTTTTTGTGAGTCTAACCAGAAACCCCATTTTTCTCAATTCTAGTATTGGTGGACACTGTGATGAGTTACTCAGATCACCATTCAGGAAGAGGGACTTCATATTAGTTTCCTAGAGATGCCGCCAAAAAAAAAAAAAAAACCCCAAAACAAAAACAAGAAAACAACAGCAACCCTCCAACTGACTGGCTTAAAACAGCAGAAACTTATTTTCTCACAGTTCTGGGGGCCAGAAGTCCAAAATCAAGGTGTTGGCAGGACCTCACTTCCTCCAAAGGCTCTTGGGTAGAATCTTTCCTTGTTTCTTCTAGCTTCTAGTGGCTCCAGGCATTCCTTGGCTGGTGGCTGCATAACTCCAGTCTCTGCCTCAGTCTTGACATGGCCTTCTTTGCTGTGTCTCTATTTTCTCCTCTTCTGTATCTTATAAGGGCACTTGTCATCGGATTTAGGGGCCACCCAGCTAATCCAGGCTGATCTCATCCTGAGATCCTTAACTTAATTACACCTGCAAAGACCCTTTTTCCAAATCAGGTCATATTCATAGGTTCTGGGGGTTAGGATGTAGACATATCTTTTTGGGGGGCACCATTCAGTCTGCTACAGACTTATTCTCCCAACTGATACCAAAAGGCAGTTTCCACGGTCAGCCCTCTTTTGGGATTGCATCAGCTGAACAAAAGTGCCTTGTCCAAGGCTTCCTTCTACAGGCAGCCCACATCTCAAACTGATCAAAGTGAATATAAAGGCTAAGCATCCTTGGCCCAACTTGGAACAACACTGCATGACCACTCCAGTTCCAGAGCGCCCCCTGTGGTTAGTTGAGGCCTTCAATCAGACTGCACCAGAGCTCAACTTCTCTGCCTGATCATTCTTCTTCTCCTTCTCCTCCTTCCCTCCCCCTCCTCCTCTTCTCTGTCTCTTAAGTCTGCTTCACAGGGAACCCAGCCTGAATCACTTCCATGAAAATTATTCATTCATTTATTCACTCATTTATTCATTCACTCAATTTACTTAATTACATCAATAAACTTTTTTGTGTGTGTGTGAGGAAGATCAGCCCTGAGCTAACATCCATGCTAATCCTCCTCTTTTTGCTGAGGAAGACCGGCCCTGAGCTAACATCTATTGCCAATCCTCCTCCTTTTTTTTCCCCAAAGCCCCAGTGGATAGTTGTATGTCATAGTTGCACATCCTTCCAGTTGCTGTATGTGGAACGCAGCCTCAGCATGGCCAGAGAAGCAGTGCGTCAGCACACGCCCGGGATCTGAACCCCGGGCCGCCAGTAGCGGAGCGCGAGCGCTTAACCGCTAAGCCACGGGCCGGCCCCAATAAACATTTATTAATCACCTACTGTGTGCCAGGTGCTTTCTTTCATAAGTGCGGCACACTGAACATATTTGAATCTTTCCTTGGTAAATCAAGATCTCTCAGTGTCTAAAGCTGACCATCCTGGGGCCTCATTTATTAGTTGTAGATACTAAGGGCTTAGAAAAAGACTTCACAATTTGTCTTGGAAGTTCTCTTCCGTTTCGAATACATCCCACCCTGACATAACTTCTTTTACTGTGATTTTCAGTTTCCCTCTAGCAAAGGCACTCATAAAATCCAACAATTGAGTGTCCTGATCTATCAGAGTTTGCCTAGATTTTAGACTTTCTGTGTCGCTTTAGGCCCATCTCTTAACCTTATTAAAACTCAGTATGGAAATAAGGAAAGAGGAAATAATGACAGATTCATGATGTTAGAAGCATCACAGGATTACAGAATTTCTTGCCAGACCATGAAATTATCCAGCCAACCCAACCTCCTTTTACCATAGATGTTCTGGGGAGGTGTTAGAGCTTTCCAGGAAAGGTCTCCTCATTCTTATTCTTGGAAGAGAGATAAGAAAGGTACAATCCTCTTCTCCCTCTGGATGTTGTTGTGTCTGGATATGATGCCTGGAACTGATGTGCCATCTTGGTATCAGCCTGAGAATGAAGCCAAAACATAGAGGGTGGGTAGAGCCAAGGGAATCCTTGTGAAGAGGAGCAGGGGCTCTGACACCCTGCCCTGGAGCCACATTCCCTCTGGACCTCCTGTTATGTTACTTATGACATTTTCTTTAAGTCAACTGGAGTTGGAGTTTTCTGTTACTTGCAGCCAAAAGCATCCTAAATGGTGTAAAAGCAGCTGCTAAGGGTAAGGCTTTAAAATCAGACAAACCTGGTTCTACCATTTAACTTGTTTCATGTAAACTTGAAAAAAAATTAAAATCTTTAAATATCAATTCTTTCACCTGTATATTGGGGTATGTAGTATGTGTCATACAGAGTTGTAAAAACTTTAATGGAGAAAAAAAGCATGTAAAATGTTTAGCACAGAAACTGTTGCATGGTAAGTGCTTAATAAAGACTAGATTTTAACACTGGGGGAAACACGGATAATCGATACACAAGTGACTGGCACTTTGAAATGGCAATTGAACTTTCTCAGGCTGTAATTCAGGCTCTTAACCTGTCTTTAGAGAGGCTGCAAGACAATTGGCCACTTCTTGCTTGTAAAACAATCCATTACATGCTGGAAGATCATTATTAGGTGGTCTCATTAGTTAATCTCAACTAGATATCTAAAACCAAAGCTATTAACTAATTGATCTATTAACTTGTGTTCTTACTGAAGGAACACAGCAGTGTGAAAAGGTAGGGCTCAAGTGTCACTGTTAAGTGTCCAACAGTCACTAGGATGGTCTTTACTGTGTCAGCACTTCTGGGCTTCAGTCTCTTTGTCTCTGCAGATGAGCTGTTTTCAGGTCTGATGGGTGCTTCCAATGCAAATGGCCTTTGGTATAAAGGTTCCTTTCTCCTTCAGGCCTTGTAGAACCAAATCCTTTAGAGCCAGCCCCCAAGAAACTATGTATATTGTTTTGTTTCTTTTAAGGGGCTGTGTATGGTCAGTAAGTAGACCATCTCTAACCAGTCCAGTGATCTCCCAGCATTAACTACAGTGATCAATCAGCTGGAAGACGATCTCAATCTAGTGCTGTATTGTCCAGCTGACTATTAGAGCACCCAGCATTGCATTAACAACAAGGGTTAGGTAGGGTGGATGAGAGAGGAGGAGGGAGCTGAGGGGGAAATGTAGCTGACTGCCTTGAACGAGTCTCTCTTGTCTATAGATCTGCTTTTTACCTTTCTCCAGGACGCAGTAAAAAATGGCTAATTTAATTATTTTTCTTGGGGACAAGGATTGTGTCTTTATTGGTACCATTCATTGCCTGAAAGTGTTAAGAATGGTTAGTTGTTGTTCTTTTAAATTTTAAAATAAAGTTTGAACGTCAATATCTTCCAAATAAAGGCATTAAGCACATTTTTGAAAAATAAAGGGCATAACAAGGTAATTTACTTTTTAAAAAGTTGACTAATATTTTCTTTTTTGTTTTTGTTGCTTTATGTTTAATTCTATTAATTTAGGGGGAAAAAAGAAAATGTCTCTCTTCCCAAGGCCCCACCAGCACCACCACAGAGTTAAAAGGCTGAGTGGGTGCCTGGGGACTGAGTGCTAAACCCCAAAGTTCCCATTGACCACACTGAGCAGAAAGCAAGTGGCCACCAGCAGAGCCACCCACCTTTGGATGGAGCGGGCTACTTTGGTGAGGAGAATGGGGAGTGCCAACCACAATGAATCCAAGAGCAGAGGCCCTTCTCCAATTTCCTGGGGATTCTTTTACAATCTCAAGAGAAGGGAGGAGGTTGGAAAATCACTGAGATTGGATTCCCTCAATTTTAAGAGAATAACAGCAAAGCCAGATTTAATTCCAGGTAAAATAATATATAACACTTCTGGCACTATAGAGCAACTCGTTTCTGTCATATTTGTAATTTTTTAAACATGCAAATAAAAAATAGAGAAATAAAATGAAAATAAAAATCACACATACTTCACCACTCAGAGATCACACTTTAATATTTTGGTGACTACTTTTCTGAAAACCACACACACAACCATACATATATTCACACATGTGGGATCATACTTATATACTGTTGTACAAACTGGGCTTTTTCTTTTTTTTTTACACAGAGTAACATTGCATATTTCGATATCAATAAATACATTTCTGCAATGTAATTTTAATAGCTACATAGTATTCCATTATACAGAATCTATATGTTCTGATTTACAGTGTGCACAACCAAACCATTAGTACAGGATTCTTAGGCTTTTTCAATGTTTTTGTTGTTATAATTAACAGCACGATGATCATCATTGTAACTGAATTCCTTTAAGCTTCCTTATTAAACTTCTAATTTCCTTAGTATAATTTCTGAAAAGTGGAATTGCTGGTTCAAAGTGTTTGTACATGTTTAATTTTTAAATATATATCGCAAAAATTCAATAGGCACATTTAAATATTTTTATGAATTATATTCTCTACTTAGAGAAAATTCTGTTGGCTTATTAAATCATCATACCAAAATTTTCACTTTCTTTCTCTATACTTAACAGATCTATAACATTACAATGGCAATGAATTCACTACTCTGAAATTGTCGTAGGTCTTATTTTTACTCAAAGTTAAAATTCTTTTATTTAGTAGCTGCTCACTGTCTTGAATTTCTTCCACACTTGGAATCTCAAATGACTGGATTTGTAGCCCAATCTTTTGGTCTATTAATATAGGTAAATCTCTCTAGTAGTTCTACTCTTTTTTTTTAATTAAATCAATCATATTGCATAGAACAGTAAGCTGTCACTATTTAAATTAAGTGAATTTAAAGTAGAATATGCTAGGCCTTTTTGATTTGCAAATTTACTTGTAAAAGCCATGTCCACATAGCAGTTAAATGCTCAGTCTTTTGATATTAGCACAGCATGAAAAGCAATAGTTTTATATTTTGGTAGCATACATTTACTTTAGAATATATATATAACACATGTATTCTAGGGATATGCTTTATTTCATACAGATATGGAATAAATTAACTATCAAGTCAAGTATTTGCAAATGTGTTTTGTTATTCTTCTAATCTGTATAAAAGACCACTAGCTAGAAGCTCCCTTTTCTGTTGTCTCAACCTTAGCAAACAAGAGTATAATTTAGCACTTTGTTTGGTGATTAACTCTGTTGAAAGGCTCAGAAAATGCTAATGGTTAGACAAGGGACAGAGTATTCTAACTTTAAATTTTAGCCTAAGTTCACAGCATGGACTACTTCTTCGTTCACCCAAAACTGAGAAAGCTGTAGAAAAATATGACCCTTTTAGGGACAACTGTTATGATACTCATGAGTTTTCCTAAGTAAACGTAATGCAAATATACAAGATGCATTATGAGATAATACACTAATTCTATATGTTTGGGAAGCATTGTGGACATGGGAATTGGCAGGTCATTTTCATACGAAAAATCTGATTTTTTAGAAACACAACAAATTGGGCAGTGGTATTATGACTTTATCATCTGGATGAAACAATGAGTTAATTACATATAATGATTCACTGCTGTACTTTCAAACACCTTCGGGGATCAATTTCTCCCCAAAGTGAACAGAGCCAGCACCATATGGTCTGCTATCAAGCGCTGACCTCTCTGATTCAAATGCAAAATGCTACTGCAGATGAAATTTACTGGGACAAAATGTTCAATAGAAAGATTACATTTCCAGTGGGGCAGAAAGATATTTGCCAGCATCTCATTAAGGCTTCGATAGCAAGTCTTGGATTTCAATCAGCATTGAGATAGAATGGCAATAATCCAGTAGCAAGAATGTAGCTAGGGCTTTGTTTCCTGTAGCATTATGCATTTTCCCCATCTACAATAAAATCCTGAAAAAATTTCCAAGGGAATAGATATGAAAGAAATAACCTTGTAGTCATTTTAATGTCAGCCACCCAACATGTTCGGTGAAGCCTCTGCGGCCTGATAACTTTGCCTCTCACTAGGGGAGGAGAAGGTGACATCATTTACATTTAGCCCAACACGTGAAAAAGCCTGAAATTCTCTGCACCGTAAATGTAGCTTCAATTCTTCCACCTTTGCAGCCCCACCTCCCATCATTAATATAGTCCAGCCATTTTATCGCCAGCATTTTATCCTCTTCCCCTGGAAGTAATTTACTGACTTAATGGAAATGTGAGAGATTTACTTTAACAGATTTTATGAATTTAAGCAAAAGGTCCTGCTGAACATTTCCCTCAGGAGATAGGTTATTCTTTGGCCAGGAGGCATTTGTAATAGTTCAGTAATCAAAAAAGATTTGCCTTGGACTTGCTAATTTGCTCAGTCTCTTAAGTAACAAAAGGGTCTAAACTCTGCCTCTCAATTTAAAGTGAGCCCATAAAAGCCTCTAGCTTAGCAGGAAAGCTAAGAATCCACACTCTGAGCTTTTAACCCCATTTCAATTTGTGCAAGTATAATATCATTAGTGACTGATTTCTACTACCGGGTAGCTGTGGCTTTTCATGGAATTTAGTTCTTTATCTGAGAGGTGGTGGGGTGGAAGAACACTTCCAAGAAGACTAACTACTGCAGAAATAAAGCTTATTTCCCCCGAAGGATCAGAAGCTGAGAACACTGCAAATTTCATGGGAAAGTCTCTTTCCTATGAAACTGTTGGTCAAATGCAGCCAGCTAAGAACTCTGGATTGGATTTTGATTAGGGGTAGAAAATTCAATTGTATTCTTCTTAATTTGCATGGCTGCATCCTAGAAAGACACAATCAGGCAGAATTATGACATTGTATCCACAGCTATATAACCAGCATCTAGAACAGGGCCAGGCACTGGGATGCTCAGTAAATATTGGCTGAATCAATGAATTGTAATAGAACAGAGCTGTTGTCATTGTTTGGTCAGGGAGAGACACTGTGGCTTGGCCTCAGGTTGTAGCAACATCCTACCCTTCTTTGACTGGCTTCTTCGTTGAGCTGGTTGCTCCAGCTCCTCTTGCTTCCAAACACCTCTTCCTGGAACAAACTAATCAAACTGCACAACTTAATAGGAATGAAGATGAGGGCCTCTTAACCCAGAAATCAAGTAGAAGAAAACTAACCTGCAAATCTATAATCTTGCCCAACTACCTTGGAACTGAAAAAAAAAATTTACACAGTTGAGAACCTGGGATAACCATATTTGCTGGAATTCTTGAGACAGTTCTAATTTTTAAAATCTTGTCTCACTGCCCCTTAAATTATTGCCTAACCGTGTGCTCATCCTAATTAGACTGGAAGAAAGAGAGAGGAAAAAAATAAGATAGCAGAAAGGAGGGAAGGGGTTTGGCCACAGCTTAATTGAACTAAATTATCTCCTCTAGATATGTCATTTTCAGAATTAGTAAAAACCCCACCAAGCAAGCATGGACAGCCCCCAACAAACAAGGTAAAAGGGTTAATAGTACAAGCATAAGTAACTCAGCATCTTCTGATATCCAAGGTAACATCAGGAGTGGTGAGGCTAGTTATGCTTGGTTCATAAATGTATATGAAGAACCACCTAGAAAGAAAACATGGCACACTTAGGCAACTGGGAATAGTTCAGTTTGACAGAAACATAAGCAAGATTGTTTCCTTATCGATATTATCCTTATCTCTGTTAAAAATTCTTCCTGAATACCCTGCCACTCCTAGTACAGTTCTTCCTGATCACTTCCTACAGGCACCACCTGAGGGCCTCTACCTGGCCTGTCACATAAGTTTGTTAATTGGCTAAATCATACTGAAGTCTTTCAACTTTTAGAATGAAAGAACAAAACAAATATGACTTTGGTTAGAATAAAAATTCCTGTGGGCTGCTACTTGCCATAGGCAAAAGAGAGAGGGAGAGAAAGAGAAAGGAGAGAGGACATGTATAGGGATTTTGCCTTTGTAAACAATACCTACATTTTTATTTTTTATTTTTCAAAATGTGGATAATTTTTGTCTTAATTTTAATTTTTATTAATTAATGTACATATGTAATTTAAACAAATAATAATACAAGAGCTCTGCCCCCAAACTTCCCCACCAATATATCTGCTCTTTTAGCTGTTTATCCTCATTCTAAATAATATTCTTAGACTACTACTTCTTGATTACTTTTCAGTTTTAGATTTTATCTGACTTCCTACTATGGAAGATGAGAATTTGATTCTTACATATTCTCCCCCCATCTCCTCTTCATCCTCCTATGTAGTCATAACATGATTTTCATTTAATCAATATTCAATTGTGGGAGATCAAGATTTGGCCACCCTGAAATCTATCTCTTTACCTTGGTTGTTTTCTCTAGGGACATTTGACCTCCCCCACTAACTGCCTAAAGAATTTGACATGGTAGCTCCTTCCTGGAACAGATCTATCACGGTGGCTGTAAAGATAACGTAGGGTAAATGTTACAATAGGAAAGGCACCAACAAGCCCCTCTTATCAGAAGTTCTGTCTCTCTGGCCACATTCTCTGGATGACCCTGCGAAGAGTTGCCAGACAATCATTTACATTTATAAGGGAAATCTCCATTTGTAAAGGTATCTCCCTCTCTGTTTGGAGAAGAGAGGGGGATGAGCTCATTTCTAGTGACGTGTCAATGTGGAAGGTGAGGCCTTGAGCTACATAATAAACCTTACTCTTGTTTACTGTGCTTTAGTGGTAATCTCCTGTAACTGACTCCCCCCACCCCCAAAATCCTCCTTTGTCATTGGCTGAAAATGATATTTAAGATGAGAATTTCTGCTATTGTGTGGAGAAACGCAGTGTCCCTGCTTTCTCCCATGTATACATGTTATTAAACCTGGTATTATTTTCTCCTGCTAACCTGTCTTGTTGATTATTTGGCCAGCCAGAAGAACCTTAAGGGAAAGGGCAGAGGGAGATTCTCCCTCTCCCCCGACACAATGTTTACATTATCATTTGTTAGTATTATTCACAGCTGAGCTACATAGTATATTATAAATACTTTTTTTTTTTTTTTTTTGGTGAGGAAGATCAGCCCTGAGCTAACATTCGATGCCAATCCTCCTCCTTTTTGCTGAGGAAGATCGACCCTGGGCTAACATCCGTGCCCATCTTCCTCCACTTTATATGGGTTGCTGCCACAGCATGGCTTGACAAGCGGTGCGTTGGTGCGCACCCGGGATCCGAACCTGCGAACCCCGGGCCACTGCAGCAGAGCACACAAACTTAACCGCTACGCCACCAGGCCAGCCCCATAAATACATTTTGTTTATGTCACAATGTTTTGTTTTCTCTAGCAATAATTGCCTTATATATTCATTTGCTTAGTTTTCTGTGATTCATCCTCAAATTCTCTGAAAGAAGTGTAAATATCTTTCCAGTAGATCCAGACACACCAAGTAATCTCGAAGTTCCATTTGAATCATCTTACAGACCTCCCTGCTGGAGTCCCACATTCCCCGCCTCCCATCTGGCTTAGTTGTGCCAGGCCTGCTACATGCTGAGAACTCCCTTCTCCCCTGTCCTATATTGCGTGCTCTGTTTCCCAGAACTTCTGTCTTCTTTCTTGGCTTATTTCCTTGTTTTTGCAAAGCAATGTCATTAAATTTCTTTTCTTTCTTTTTCTTTTATACTATGAACTTGTAAAGGCAATGGAAACGACTTGTTGAATCGTTTTCTTAGCTACATACTTTTCCAGACTTGAATCTTAATGCAACTTGCATAATACCTGAAAGTCAAAGACCCCTAAAGCTCTGTAAACCATCCTTTGAGAACGTTTATTAGGTCAAGAATCAACCAAAACACAAACATAGTTAGACCTATTCTTGTCGCCATGAGACACACAGAGAAAATAGAAGACACACAAGAAGTTTACAGTCTGATTGAGAAGTGTGGTAGGCAGAATAATGGCCTCCCAAAGATGTTCACATCCTAACACCCAGAACTTGTGAATATGTTATGTTGCATGGCAAACAGGAATTAAGGTTGCAGATGGAATTAAGGTGGCTAATCAGCTGACCTTAAAAGACAGAGATGATGATGATGAGTTGAGTGGGCTCGATGAAATCACAAGGGTCCTTAAATGTGGAAGTGGGAGACAGTAGGTCAGGGTGTCAGAGTGATGTGATATGATGTGGCTATGGCTAACTTTGAAGGTGGAAGGTGGCTATGAATAAAGGAATACAGGCAGTCTCTAGAAACTGGAAAAGGCAAGAAAACAGATTCTCGCCTACAGCTTCCAGAAAGGAACACAGCCCTGCCGATGCCTTGGTTTTAGCCTGATGAGACCCATTTCAGATCTTTGAACTACAAGACTGTAAAATAATAAATTTATGTTCTAAGCCACTAAGTTTGTGGCAATTTGTTATAGCAGCAATAAGAAACTGATGCAATGAGATAAGATGAATACACACACACAATTAGCATTTTCATCAATTAAGATTATGTAGCTTAAATTGTGTAGTTCGTATCAAAATTTTAAAAGGCTAAAGGAAATCCAGAGACAGGGAAGTGTAGTAACAAATATTCGTTGAACTTGTACAAGATGCCAGGCACTATGCAAGATGCCTTAAATTTGACACCTCATTGGGCTAATTCCAATGATTTGGTAATTGAATTAGAAAATATGGAAAATAAAGAAAGACGTTTGCCTCTTCATGAGAGGCCTACATACTCATCAGATGTGAATTTAAATAGAATTTGGGTTGTTATGCTCTGTTTCAATTGCTTTGCAGAATATTCCATGTAAAACAGCAGTCACTTTTAAAAGTATGACCTAGGTATTTTTTTTTTTTTTTGGTGACGAAGATTGGCCCTGAGCTAACATCTGTTGCCAATCTTCCTCTTTTTGCTTGAGGAAGATTGGCCCTGAGCTAACATCTGTGCCAGTCTTCCTCTACTTTGTATGTGGGACACCACCACAGCATGGCTTGATGAGTGGTGTAGGTCCACACCTGGGATCTGAACCCAAGAACCTGGGGCCACCAAAGTGGAGTGTGTGAACTTAACCACTACGCCACGGGGCCAGCCCCTAGATATTCTTTTTTAAGCAATGGACCTCAAACTTTTTAATTGAAAGCAAATAATTTAACTCCATCCATTCCCATTAACCGTTAAATACACAGAGACACACAGACACACACACCTGCACTGAACTAGCCAGCCTACTGAAGTGCTCTGGAGAAGTTTGTGTACTGAGAGAATCTGGCACAATGCACGTTAACCTCGTTGGGTTTTAAGTATGTGAACAAATATGTTCAAATCTCTTGATGCTAGCACATTCTCTCTGAGCCATTGCTGTATGCTGCTTGAAATCTACAGTTAAACAAAGACAGAATAATTATTCTAGCCCTCTGAACTAGTCTGTTGAATTAGCAGTTTCATTTTCTTTCATTAACTAGAGTTTGGCTTGGAGATCTGGAAATCAATTACAGTCGTGCAACACTTAACGATGGGGACACAACTGAGAAATGCGTCATTAGGCGATTTCATCACTGTTCGAACATCATAGAGTATACTTACGCAAACCTAGATGGTATAGCCTACCACACACCTAGGCTGTATGGTAATAATCTTACAGGACCACCATCGTACATGTGGTCCATCTTAACTGAAACGTTATGTGGTGTGTGACTGTACTTATTTGGGCACAAAATTTATACCAAAGAGCAGAATTGAGCATTGATTCCTCGCTATGAATGAGATTAATCCTTCACATGAAGACCAGATGCTTTCAAAGTTGGCTTGGTTAAATCCTCCTAAAACAATTACACCTCAAGACCAGTCCAAAAAGAACATTCCAATGCTCACCTACACATTCCTTTCACGTGCTACAAATATATCTTGTATTTTTGCTTTTCTTTGCAATAAGCATTTCCAGTTGTCTTGCCTGTGGGTATTCACAGGCGTACAATCTTTTCTCTGAGAATCTGAACTGTTGTTAGTGATTAGAATTCCAAGGCAAACATGCCAAGAAATGACTACAAGGGCCTGATTATCCCATAAAAATATTCTTCAATTGTTAATTATTTGTCGCATTTGTGCTTCCCAGCAGCCACAAAAGCTTCTTCCCGTCCCTCCGCGGGAAGTTGTGGTAACGTTTTCACTCGAGGCGCTAATCCCCAGGGCTGTGTAGGTATTCTCAGTGCTGGGAGTGCTCCTACAGTGCCAAGAATAAGGGAATTTTTTAAAAGAGGAGCGTAGGTTTTCAAAAATGGCATTAAACACCCCCTTACGTCAATCAAGACATCCCTTGTCTGGCTTCTCACTGGCTGCAAGTTCTTGTGGTTTACAGAAAGTAGTTGGAGGAGGACAGAAAAATGAATCCTCTGTCCTGACTGCTTCTCTCATTTGCCATTTGAAGAGAAACACCACGCGCTGCAAACTTTTTTCTCTACACAGCCCCAGATACGAAAAAAAATGACACCAAAATCCAAGGAAACAGAAGAAAAAAATCAGAGGCAGACAGAGATCAGAAATGTATGTTAAAGAATCAGGGGCCAAGGAGGAAAGAAAAGGAATCTAAGACTCTCGATTCATTAGAATTAGATGAAGTTGTATAAGCAAGTCAGTAAGTGGGGGGCTTGGGAGGATCCAGGGTTTCTGTTTTGCAGTGTTTTTAAGTTTTTAACATCTTAATAGCTGAGTTACGTATTTAGTCAATTAATGACAAACCTATAGGGCATATACCATTTCAAGTTCTTAAAATGAAAAAGACTCAAGCCCAGGGAATATTATATAAAGGAATATTTTGGTTAAGACATTCAGGACTTGAAAAATATCTTCCCCTTCTCAAGATAACAGAATCTACCTTCTAGTTCCGGATTCAATGTTTTAATTATACCCTACATCATTTCTCTAGGAAAGTTTGAAGGAAAACAAAATGTTGATTTTTTTTTTTTTCAGTAATTTTGCTGGAGTGAACTGAGTGAATGGCAATAACTGTTTAGGGGCACTTTTAAGAAAAAGGACATTTTTAAGACAAAGGAAATTTTCATGATCAAATTCTGAACTGAAAAACCAAAAATCTACATTATTTTAAATTAGCACTTTACAATAAGGTAAGTACAAAAAGCAAGGATTTTATATTGTTTTCCTAGCTGCAGAAGATTCTATTCAATTCAATGGAATACTAAGGAACAAGGGAACTAACATTTACAGAGTGCCCACGTGTGTGATTTAGAGTGCCTACTATATTGTGGGCACTGTGTGGTAATTTACAGTGTATATAATCTTCAATGAGGTACTAGTGTCCTCATTTTTCGGATGAGAAAACTGTGGTTCAGAGAGGTGAAGCAACTCATCTGAGATCATATAATTTGTAATTGATAGGACCAAACAAAAAAAAAAAATCCAGCTCTGTTTTTGTCCAAAGCATGTCCACTTCCCTACTCTGCCCACAGGGAACTAGCTGTCTAGTGAAGGATATGACAAACACTCAAAAACATTTAACCAAATTAATGCTATAAATGCCTTTGGAGATGCATATCTTGGTACTTCAAAGAAGAGAGAGAGAGATCTCATTGGGTTGGAAATGGCAAGCCCAGGCGTAGCTTTCTCGTGGTTTGGAATTCCTTGGCACAGTAGAGTGGCTACCACCCCACCAGAACCCTTCAGCCCTGCCTCAGAGTCCTCCCACTAGTACAGACACATCTGATCAGGACACATAGCTGGTCAAGTCTTGCTGAGAAAAGGCTAGACCAAGCATGTTTCTGACTACTGCTATGGGTACCTGCTTGCTCTGGCTCTTGCCTGGCGTGCCAGCTGCACCCATCTTATCCACTTGCCACCTTTCTCACTAATGCCAGTTGGTTTTTTCTCAGTTCCTCAAAACACTCCAAGCTCTCTCTTACCCCCTCCCACCTTAGGGCTTTTGCACATGCTTGTACCTGCAATGTTCTTCAGCGCTGCAATATACTCCAATACCCAGCCCTTCAAATCCATCAGGATTCTTAGATGGAATCACCAGAAACTGACTGGCTGATTTAAGCCTAAGAGAAACATATTGGACTGTATTGGGTGGCTCACAGAATTTCCAGGCAGGCTGGAACACCAGGTTTGGAGAACAGAAAGAAACAAAGCAAAGCTGGACAAACAGAACTTCAGGCAAGAATTATACCCAGAACTAGTCTGAAGAGGGCTCTGTTGCACTGGCCTCTGGATGTGAAGTTCTCTTAAACAAAGCAATCCTGGAGTCACTGCTTCAGAAACCGAACGTTGCTACCCCCGTCATGGCCACCAAAAGAAATTCTTGGCTCTCCTTCTTGGTATCACTAGCTCCAGATTCAGTGCCTTAGGAAGTTGACTCTATCCAAACCTGGGTCACATGCCCAAACCCTAACTGCAAGGAAGGCTAAGAAAGTGAGTAAATGAGCTTTGGAGAAGCCTGCCTCATGCCAAGACTCACATGGTGGGAAGTCCTCAAACATAGGAAAGGAATACAGATGCTAAGTAGCCGATAAGTTCCACCCCTCCCTTCTTCTTCCCCTGCCTACCTTTCAAGATTGGCCTCTTACAGTTCAGGTCTTTGTTGAACTAACTCCTCAGAGACCTTCCCTTGACCACCTTATTTTACAAGATCTTCAGTCTGTTATTACCTGCACAGGGTCTGTCCCTTCACAGCATTTATCGCAGTTGATTGTTATTTATTTGGACTGTACAGTTCATGAGTACAGGGACCTTGACAGTATTGCTCACATTGTTTCCCAGTGCCCATGACCATGCCTCCCAAAGAGTGCGCTCAGTAAATAGTTGTTGAATGAACGAGTAGATGCATGAATACTTAGAAGGCAGAGACTCTATCTGCTTAATTTTTTTTAGATTAAGTGTAGCTTCACATTGAAGAGGGAGTTTCCACAAATTAAACTGGGAATTAATCAAATTGCTTTATAGCCACAGCTACAGTCCTATTAATCAGCACGACACCAGGTACAATATTGCATTTCTGTTAATTTTTTTTATTTAGTGGTAACACCTATCTAACTGGCATGCTATCATGCTATGGATTTTCACTCAGCAGTTTCTACTCATAATTGGCCACTTCTCTTGCCTGAAAACATAAGGATTGAAAAGGTATATCTTGTTCCCTATAACAAATCAAATATATACAGTAGTACTCTCTTATCCACGGTTTCACTTTCCATGGTTTCAGTTACCTGTGGTCAATCATGGCCCGAAAATATTAAATGAAAAATTCCAGAAATAACAATTCATAAGTTTTAAATTGCAAGTCGGTCTGAGTAGCTGATGAAATCTCTTGCCGACCCGCCCAGGACACGAATCATCCCTTTGTCCAGCGTATACAGGGTGGATACGTTACTGCCCATTAGTCACTTTGTAGCTGTCTTAGTTATCAGATCGACTGTCACGGTATCACAGTGCTTGTGTTCAAGTAAGCATTATTTTAATAATGGTCCCAAAGCACAGAGTAGTGATGCTGGCAATTCGGATACGCCAAAGAGAAACTGTCAAGTGCTTCCTTTAAGTGAAAAGGTAAAAAGTTCTTGACTTAATAAAGAAAGAAAAAAAATTATATGCTGAGTTTGCTAAGATCTATGGCAACTTTTATTACAATATATTGTTATAATTTTATTTTATTATTATTATCATTAATCTCTTACTGTGCCTAATTTATAAATTAAACTTTATCATAGGCATGTATGTATAGGAAAAAACATAGTATATATAGGGTTCAGTACTATCTGCGGTTTCAGGCATCCACTGGGGGTCTTGGAACGTATCCCCCCAGATAAGGGGGACTACTGTAATCTCGTGTACTATTATATGCCACATGTTTTCTTATAGAGAACATCATAATTGAGGTCCAGAAGTGGTATTAATTACTAATGACTTTGGACTCTGTGTCGGGATCTGAGTCATTAAACCTTTTCAGGAATGTCTTCCCCCCACTACATTTAAGTCTCTTAATGCTGTCTTATCTGGTGCTTTTATCGACTGCAGCAGCTCAGTAAATATGTTTTAAATTCACCATCAGCATTACAGTAATGACTATAACTATTCAGTCACCACTTCCAGCAAGCTGGCTCCTGGCCCTGTGCTTCTGGATTTTGAACATCACTCTGGTCTAGTACTTCTCCACCACAAGAATCTGAGACCCTGATGGCTAGGCCCTTGTCTTATAGTTCTTTGCATTTTACATAATGTTCAACATAGGTCTGGACACACATTATTACTCCTTGAATGTTGGCTGCATGAGACTATGTTAAAGTCTCTTTTAAATGTGTATGTGTCCTATCTCCACATTTAGTATAGTGCTCTGCAGACACTGTCTACAGTAACTGTAGCTGGCTCCCTTCCCACCACCCTGAGAAGTCTAGAACTTACCTTAAAAGGGCTTTTAAGGATCTTTATCCCACTTGCAAAATTTCATGCAATATTTTGTGTGTGGGTGAATTTGTCCAAGGAGAGGTTATATTTTTTATCAGCCTTTCCGTTGAGTTAGAAAAGTTTTGGAACTACTGCTCTAAAGGCTTCTAAATCTCAAATTGTCTGTTGAAAGTATAGGTGGAGAGAGATTCTACCTACATGCATACTTCCTCTATCCCTGTATCCTTGGAAGAGTAGTAGTAGTAGTAAGTCATAATAACAATAAAAAACATTAATGGGACACTTACTATGTGATAGTCGCTTTTTTAAATGCTTTTCTCATATTTTTTCTCTTATTTGACCGTGAAATCCTATGAGATAGATAAGTCAATCAAAGAATAATTTTAAGAACTACAATACACACACACACACACCCGCACAGGTGTATTTTGGCATGGATCTTGTTATTCTGTTAGGTCTTAGCTTCAAGCGTTTGTGTAATGATCTATTTACTCTGTATATATGCATTTCCTTTGATTTTTCTTTAACTAGAATCCAACACAGTGTCACAATTTATGATTTGAAACAATATATCTTAGTGAACTGGTCTGGTTGAGAAATTGGATATAATGGATAATTTATCTTTTCAATTAACTGATGGTTTACCAATTAATGCTTTAAACCTGCCTAAATAAAAAATCTCAATGAATGACTTTTGGATCTTTCCCAAGTTTGGGGCCCTATTTCACTGTTACCAAAGCCGACCAGGCCACACTCTCGAATGACTCCCTACTGCCTGATACCCTACTCAGATACTGTCAGAGGCTCCAGAGTCTGAGGAGAGACTAGAAAATTAAATCAAAGTATCTTTCCAACTTTGGGAAAATTCCCATGTCTTCCTATTTCTGCATTCCCTACCCCACTACCCCTTCAACCACCACACCTTATAAACATGCATAATAAAAATCCATTGATTTGAATTGAACTCAGAAACTCTTCTACTTAAATACCTTTATCTGTGTTAGCTCATCCCAAATGAGTCATTGAGTCCCTCTTAAAACTAGTTCACTAAGGTAACCTTGACCAAGTTAAATATGAACAGTATAGTCTAACATGGTCTCACAACTTTAAGTAGCTTTGTTTAGTAGGTAGTGGTTTCCTTCTTCTGGAATCTGTAGCTTACGTAATACCACCCTCGCTTGGCTTTTCTCCTACCTAACTTTCTCCATTACCTTTTTATAATCACCTTCTTCCACCTGTTCTTTGAATGCTGGTGTTGTCTAGGGTTCCATATAGAGCTCTCTTCTCTTTTTTACATACATTAAATCCAAAGCATTGTTATCCATATTCATCTTCAACTATTATTTAGCTATATGCATATGACTCTCAAATCTACATTTCCAGCCCAACATTTCTCTTGAACTCCAGATCCATATATTCAACTGCCTACTGTTCATCCCTACTGTTCATCTTGATGCCCACTGGCTCCTCAAGTCAAACAGTTCCCAAACTAAGTTGCAATTTTTTCTCTCTTCCTATATTCCCTAACAGTATCCAGTGAGACAAGATATCGGCTTCTGCTGGAGAAGAGCCTCCTTTCTCCTCATCTATGTTTCCTTGTAGTGGGATCTCTTCCAGAGTACCACCCCTGGCCTCTTTCCATCCCTTTCCTTGCTCCTCCCTGTAGGAGGAGGAGCAAATGATCTGATTGTGAGTTTGGGAGAAAAAAACTAGGTATATTCAGCTTCCTCCTTCCTCTCCACTGTCTTTTTTCCTTTGGCATCTGTGTGCCTGAAGAAAGCACACATGCATTCCTTTCTGTTCTCCACTGTGAGTTTAATAGAAGTCCATCTCCCCCCAAGGAGATCAGGTGCTGTTCAGTGCTACCAATTACTGAGTGGGTAAGGCTGCCTAATTCAGAGGTGAATGTTAGCATGCCACAATATCCAACAGCTTTACCAATAAGAAGGTGATGTTTGGTTTCCATCTTTCTCACTTTGTCTCTGTCTCTCTCTAAAATGGTTCTACATTTGGGTGGAGAAAAAGGAGTGTTATGTATCTACCCCCATCAAATACAATGTCTTTAAAGAATTCTAAAGGCCTCCATCTCCTTCACTCCTCTGTATCCAATCAGTTCAAAATAAAGTGCAGTGTGGGCCCGCCCGTGGCTTAGCGGTTCAGTGCACGTGCTCCACTACTGGCGGCCTGGGTTCGGATCCCAGGCACGCATCGACGCACCGCTTCTCTGGCCATGCTGAGGCCGTGTCCCACATACAGTAACTACAAGGATGTGCCACTATGACATAGAACTATCTACTGGGGCTTTGGGGGAAAAAAAAAAAGGAGGGTTGGCAATAGATGTTAGCACAGAGCCGGTCTTCCTCAGCAAAAAGAGGAGGATTAGCATGGATATTAGCTCAGGGCTGATCTTCTTCAAAAAATAAAAAAATAAATAAAAATAAAAATAAAGGGCAGCGTTGAGCCATAGCCCGATAGAGAACACTAACTATCATTAGAATTAATTAGAAATATGGTGTCAATTAACTCAGGTTTCCAAATGTAATTTCTTATATAAGTGACAAAATTACATTGTTCTCACACCTGGAAAATATTGCCCTTAGCTAGTAAAAATAAACACATACATGTGGATACACACACACACACACACACACACACACACCTTGCAGGCATTGTTCTAATTTCCATTGAGTGTTTTGTGACATGTACCTACCTTGAGATGAGCTATTGTTTACCTGAAGCCAGTAGTTGCAGTTAGCTGAAACCCAAAACTTAATAATGCAAGGTTGTCTACCAGAAATGAGTACTTTATTTTATTATCTGAATTAAAACTCCTTTAATATCTGTCATCTGACACTTTCTCTTTGCCTCTCCAGATGCACTTTCCACCCTTCTCCACACTGCTTTCTACCTCAAGAGGCTGACCTGCATGGATAGTCTCCTGGATCTTCTGGCTTTCTGTTGAGTTTGGCCAATGGGCAGCCCCAGGAGGAGATCAGAGGGAGAGTGACTTCAGAGTACTTATTCCCCTAGTTGTCTCCCTGTGAGATCACCTTGAGCTGTCCGGGTTCCTGGGTCACTGCTCCTTTCAAGTCAGCGCACACCGTAGGATTTTCTCTCCTCTCAGGATTCAGTTACTCTCCTTACCCTCATCTTTCAAGCCTCAGAGGTGGTGACAGCTCTGCAGTTATGAAGTTCAAGATGGTTCCTGCGGTATTGCTTGTGGTTTTTTCATAACCTCCCATACCTGGGAAAGTTTTAGTTCCTTTGGTAAATAAACTCTCCTTGAATTATTCCAATTTGGGTGCACCATCTCTTTTAGCCTACTGACTCTGCTTTAGTTAATGAAAGCAAATTAGTATATGAATTTCTACAGTCAATTGTTTCTATATTTAAATTGTATTCATAGAAAATCACTTTGTTCCTAAACTCATTAAACAAATGTTGAACCAAATTATTATACTGTTCAGAAGACTCTGTGTCCCATGCCCTGGAATCTTACTGATTCTACCCTGTAAATATTTCTCAAATCTATTCCCAGCTCTTGCATTGTCTTCTTGCATCTCATCATTTCTCACCTTAATTACTAATTGGTCTTCCTACCCCTGTTCTTGGTTTGCCCACCCATCCATCTTCTATACAGCTATCAAAAATTTGTCTTAAAATATAAATTAGAACATGTAACCCCTCTGCTTAGAAACGCATCAATGGTTCTCTACTGCCATCAAGATAAAATCCAAACTCACTAGCATTTGTAATGTGGACCCTGACTCAAGTTCTTACCATATTTGCATGCTGGACAGCTCCAAGATGTGGATTATGGACCTGAGCCCCTTCACTTTTGTTTTTAAACAGCAGAACCTTTTTTTTCCTAATAAAATTGTCATTAAAACCCTAATATGCAAGATAGATAAGACAAGCATTTTATCAGCTTGGGTTTATTTTATACATTCAGCTTTATAATATTTAACATTTACTTGTTATAAAGTTAACCAAAGAGCACACTTTTGATAAAAACAAACATTTCTCTGGGGTTAATGAATGATGATTGGAGTCTTAACAGCAATGTAAACATTGAAGAAATTTGAATCAGAGGCTTATGGACTTTTTAAAATACTTAAACAGAATTCTGGGGTTCCATGGAACACAGTTTGACAGACACTTTCAGCATCAAGCTCTTCCCACAAGGGAGGCCTTTCTCAGCCTTAACTGTCCAAAGGCTGCTAAAGATGCCACATTCTCTGATGTCAAATTCCCTATATCTGTTGCATAGGTGATATCATGCTTTCTGAGAAGGTTTGGATCTCCCTGAGGGGTGTTTCTATCCCCATCCACTTGATGAAAACTTTTCCCTCTAGGACCATCTAACTCTCCTTTACCAACTCCTCTTCTGGGTCCTGTTGTCTCACTACCCAGAGGCACTCACTGTTGACATTTTGGTGGATTTTCTTCTGGTTTTTTCCTCTGCATAATGGTTTAAAAGTAGTTGAAATCATACCTGACATACAAACTTATATTCTTATTTTTTTCACTTGTCGTTATAACAAGCGGTTTTCTCACATCATCAAACTCTTCAGAAACATTAGTTTTAGCCATGGTAAAGGTTTCCACCATATTGCCCGTACCACAGTTGACTCCAGTTATCCTCTATAGTTGGACACCCAGAATGTTTCTAATTGTTCACAATTATAAAAAAAGTCATGAAAATCTTTGTAAATATCTTTTTTAAATTATTTTTTTAGGATGGACTGTCAGAGATTGAGCAAAGAGTTGAATGATGCAAACATTTTTCAAGCACTGAAAAATTATTTCCTAAAGACTGCAACAATGTACACACTTACTGAGAGCATCTAAGAGTGTCTATCTTATTGAGATAGACACAATAGCTACCTACTGACGCCTAGAAATTTTAAATAGTTTCTAACTTGATAGTCACAGAATTATGTTTCCTTGTTTAAATTTGCATATCTTCACCTCCAGAGATTGAACATTTTCACACATATTAACGTTAATAATTTGCACTCTATTTTAAACAGTCTTTTTCTTTGCCTATTTCCTAGTATACTAGTAATTTTTCTACGATTTCTATGAGTTTTCTGAATGTCAAAAAATAATTTAAAATAGTATATTCGTTGATTTTAACCCAAATGTTTTGCCAAAGAGCTGCTTGAAAATAATATGTTGGACACCACTCCTAATTTTCCTTGTTTACTTTGTTACAATGTGAAAAGCGAGATTATAGTTTGTGATGTCTGAACTATAGAATTGTAAATATGCAAGGTCCAAAGTCATAAGTACTACCATAATTACATTGTAATTCATCCAAAATTCAATGACTATTTCTTGAGTGCCCACCATGGACACTGTTCTCAGGGCTGGCGATGCAATGGCGCCAAGTGAGATGGGGGCCTGCCTCCCTGCAATTCATTGTCTTTACTCAGGAACCTTCATAGTCTATAATACACCTGAGAACAGTCAAATTGATGGCGCAAATACTGTTCTTTTGAAAGAGTGCAATTATTCAGAGAAACGCTTTTAGGCAGTAGGTTAAAATGATGAGGGGGCTACTAGTGAGAGAGTTATGGACGGCATCCGGTGACGGCTGATATGATGACCTCTCTGGCCTCAAAGTTCTAGAAGCTGACAGTTGGGACCATCTAACCACCTGCTCCTTCATTCCTATTTCAGCCTCTGAGGTTAATCTGGCTCCAAGGCCAGGGAACTATAAGGACTATAAGGACTATGGGATCCACAGCTCTGAGGCCCTGCCTCAAGTCACCCTTAATGCTGATCTAGTTTCTACTTTGTAAGTTCTAGCAACTGATTCTTTTTTTAGGCCATGTGTGACTAAGTCCCTGCCTGCCATCCCAATTCTAGGAACATATTCCCCATCTTATGTCTCTACCCCTGGCTTTCCTCACCACTACCTAACTTTCCCCCTAATCTAGTCATTCTCTGAACCTGGGGCTATCTTGGTTGAACCTTAGCACTGTTAGTCCCTGTGACTGGATTCTCATTTCCTGCTGCCACACTTCTCTCATGAAGACCATCTGCCTGGATCTGATGCTAGCTAGAGTCACACATGCTGCAGCCTGCCCAGTTAGCACCACGGATGTCTTTCTATTGCCTCCAGAAAATATTTAGGAGATGAAATCAACAGTGATACATGTGGGAGATATAAAATCTGAACAGGACGATTTTGCAGGACTGTGGCTTGGATGACTGAAGGAATGATGGTTTCGTTCAGTGAAGCTGGGAATGGGGGAGGAGTAGGCTTGCTGGGTAAGATGGCAGGCCAGTTTTGGACATGTTGAATTTGAGGCGCCTGTAGGATTTCCAGGAGATATCCAGCAGAGAGTTGGATGTATGCCTTGGGAGCTCAGGAGATAGTGTTACATTATGTAAATATTTCTCAGGATATTTGTCAAGATTCCTATATTCATGTATAGCTGGAAAGATCACTGAGCAAACCAAAGTTCTTTTCCCATTATGCAAATCTGTACATGTTGTTAATCAACATGTATAATTAGAACCTCATTTCCATTTAATGTAGAAAGTCTTAACCACCCTGAAATTTGCCTAAAGTCAGTAAGGTCAAATGTTGAATAAATATTTATTCAAAGAGGAATATTACAGGTCAATGCTTCTAATGTGAAAATTAACCAATCTGGTCTGATTTGGGCTTTACACAGGGTTTGTTGTTTAACTATATTTCACCTGCCAATTAGTAATTGTTTTCTACCCCTACATTTGAAAGACAACATATTAAATACCCAAGAATAACTTTCAAAAAATAATACAAGATTTGATTCTATCACAAGAAACTAAATCAATACAAGAAATTCTGGGAGAGAAAGAGTATCCCCCTACCACACTTGGGGAGGCATGTACTCCTTTAATGGGGCACTCATAATTCCCATTACAGTTAATGGGAGTTGCGTGTGTGTATCAAGAGGCACACAGCCTTGCTGTCTCTATCAGAAAATGATTCCTTTTGTGTTGATCTCCTAGCTGTGTTTTCATTCTACCTTTTAAAACCATTACACCTAACAGAGTTTGGAGTGCATTATAGGTAACTTTAAGAAGCCGTCATTATTCCCTCTCTCTTAACCACATAATAGAGGGTAGAAAAGTGAGAGCGCAGTATATACACCACGCTGAGGAGAAGGAACTTGCCTTGAATTTTTGAACCCTCCGCCTATTTTCTGTAATGCTCAGTGGTGAATCACTCTTAAGTGCTCCATCATTCACTAGGATATGTGCTTCCTGCCAAAGGTTACCAGATTACAAAAGTATCCTCAGCTCAGAAGGGACTCATAATTCACCATCACCTTATTTTGACACTAACAGAGAAAATATGTGCATCAAGACAAGTAGAGGAAATAATGAAAAAAAAACCTGTATTAAGTTAACAATGCAGCAAACACTCCAAAGGGAAAAATACAGAGTAGAACAATAATAAGGATAATAGAAAAGTAATGCTGTTAAATTATGAGGGGAGATTTTCTGGTCAGCTCATGAACACTCCCCTGAGTGAAGATAGTTTCTTAAAGAGCTTTCCTTAGGCATGAGAGGAAATGGGAAAGTTAAGACAGTTCCCAAAACTGGAAGGAAATAGTGAGTTGTGCCAATTTCTCTAAAAGACAAAGTCAAATACATTTTCTGAAAGTGAACTGGAAGTATTTAGAAAATATTAAAAACACAAGTGAAGGTTGTTGGTTGGTGGAAGGTGTTAACATGCAAAAGATGAGCAATCTCAAGATCACAGAGGCAGGGTGGTGGACACCTTATGCACGTGAAATCTTAGAGGACCTCTGATTAACGTGGAAAAAAATGAGAGAGACAATATTTATGAAAAGGTCCTGGGAAATATGCTCTTTGCCTGGTAAAAAGGTCACAGGAGTGTTATCTTAAATTTCAGTACATTTCATTTTAGCAAAGTTATAACCAAACAAGTGACATTTACAGAAGAATTCTAAAAGTATAATAACCAGAAAGCTTTATGCATTGCTAATGCAGCAACAACTTTCTTTTTTACAACATAATTTCATCATAAACTTTGTACAATGAAGGTACATATCACAAGGTTGTCAAAAAAAAATTATAAATGCTATAGCTGACTACTTGGAAAAGATTTACTGGAGTGCCTTAAATATTTTGAGATGCCCGAATCACTGGGTAACAACACATTTTTAACTCTTTCAAACGCCTTCCTCTTCTGATTTGGGTGTTACATCTTTCTGGAGGTTTATATGTTTGTTTATTTCAGTGCCACAGTTTAATATGCTACATTTTTCTTAACTTTTTTTATTGAATATAACATATATACTGTAAAGAGGACACTTCTTAAGGGTAGAATTTTTTACAAATTATATAAATATACAAAATTTATACAATTTTACATGTATAATTGTACAATGACTTTTTTTATAGGTTATATAAATTTGTATAACCCCCACCCAGATCAAGATATGGAACATTACCAGCACCCCACAAACCTCTCCAGCTCCCTTTCCAATCAATACCCCCATACCTCAATAGCTTCTATTCTGACTTATGTCATTAGATTAGTTTTGCCTGCTTTAAAATTTCATATAAATGAAATCCTGCAGTATGTTCAATATGTTACTTTTATAAAATTTTCCATAAGTTGGCATATTGAGTTCAAGTGTAATCCTCGATATGAACGTGTTTAACAAATGCAATTTTTATCTATTTCTACCCTCTCTTACAAACTATTCTGAGAAGTTTTAAAATGCAAATCCTCCCAACCCTTTCCCAAACAAAAAATCCCTTCAGTGGTAATGCTTACTATAACTCCTCCTCAGCCCTGCCAACTTGAGAAGTAGGAACAACAGTGGTTTGAACTAAGTAATCTCTGGAGTACTGACCTTTTCTTAGCCATTACAGTCTTTCTAATCAATGCTGATACTGGGTTTTTAAAAAGTGTTAAAAATGAAACAAAACAAAAACATATTTTTGTTCTTGTTATTACACATTTACATATTTTTATAAAAAATTCAAATGTGCCACAGGAAAAAGCCTTCATTTTACTCTAATTCCCAAGACATCTAACCCTCTTCTCTAGAGACATTCATTACTACCTCGCTTCTTGTGTATCCTTGCAAAAATAGTACACACGTGGATATGTCTCTTCTTTTTTACACAAATGGAATCACTCTATGCAAATTATTCTGTACCTTCCTTTTTTCAATTATAAATTATATTGGAGTCATTTGCTATCAGTACACAGGGAACTACCATGCTAATTTTAACAGCTTCATGGTACTGCATTCTATGGCTGTACCTTTATTTACTTCATTAGATTTTAGGATTTGAAATACAGGTATGCATCCCTATTTGGCTAGTGATTCTTTAATCACAATGAGATAGAAATTTCAGGACACTAAGAGACAGAAACTACTTAAAGGGTTTCACATATCCTTTATTCCCTATTAAGTGAATGGAAATTCCAAACAGTATCTAGATATTTCCCACACCACTTTTAGCTTGCTGCCAGAAAGCAGGAGTCTTCAGTCCTTGGAATTTAGAGATGATATAGTTCCCTGGGTGAGTAGGGTCAAAAAATAGCAGAGGGGTTGCCCATGGTCTTAGACAGACTAGACTCCACAGAATAATGTTGGCTACTCTTCCAGTGAAAGGAGGAGGTACTCTGACCTTTTAAAAAAGCAGACGGAAAACTGCAAGTTTTCCGTCTAAGATCAGGAACAAGGAAAGGGTGCTCTCTTTCATCACTTTTATTCAACATTGTACCAGAAGTTCTAGCCAGAGAAATCAGATAAGAAACAGAATAAAAGTCATCTAAATTGGAAAGGAAAAGTAAAACTATCTCTGTTTGCAGGTGACATAATCTTATTCATAGAAAATCCCAAAAAATCTACAAAAAAAGATGTAAGAGCAAACAAGCGAATCCAGCAAAGTTGCAGGATACAAGATTAGCACACAAAACTCAGTTGTATTTTTGTGTGTGTGTGTGAGGAAGATCAGCCCTGTGCTAACATCTGCCAATCCTCCTCTTTTTTTGCTGAGGAAGACTGGCCCTGGGCTAACATCCATGCCCATCTTCCTCCACTTTATATGGGACGCCGCCACAGCATGGCTCGACAAGCCGGGCATCGGTGCGCGCCTGGGATCCGAACCGGCGAACCCCGGGCCGCCGCAGTGGAGCGTGTGCACTTAACCGCTTGCGCCACTGGGCCAGCCCCTCAGTTGTATTTTTATACACTAGCAATGAACAACCCAAAAAGGAAATTAAGAAATCAATTACATTTACAGTAGCATCAAAAAGAATTAAATACTTAGGTAAAATTTAACCAAGGAGGGCAAGACTATTACACTGAAAACCAAAAACATATTGCTGAAAGAAATCAAAGAAGGACTAAATAAATGGACAACCACAAGGCAGTCCTCAAAGAAGCTGAGGTCAATCCCCAGAAGCATTGAAGTTGGCAGAGAAGGGCAGGAAGTGAATCTGAGGGCCAAAGAGAAAACACTAGCCTACCAGCCTTTCTTCAGACCACATCGAAAAGTCAACTGTCTGATATGCAAACCTCATCATACTATCATTCCTACTTAAAATCTGTCAGTGGATTCACATCATTTTGAGACTAAACCTAAACTGGGATATATGACTTCATCCCTGCTTATGGCTTCATTTTCCAGTTCTCGTCTTAGCCTACAGCCATTCTGAATTATTTCCAGATTCTCCAGTAGTCCATGCTCTCACACCTCCGTACATTGGCCATATTCTTTCATCTCCCTAAGGCACCTTTCTGCATCTTCTTTGCTTGGTTACTTCTACTCAATATTCCAGAATCTAAGACTTAGCTCTGGAATCATCTTCCCCTGAAAATTTTCTTCCAGAGTGTTCTATCACTTCCCTACTTAATCCCATCACGATACTTAGTTGAACTGAGTGTCCTGTCTTCCCCACTTGAGAACAGAGATATACATTTTAGCTCTGACATATAGCACTCAGCACCATCCCTAGCACATGGTAGGCAATCAATAACAATTTTTCAAATTAATAAATGAAAACTATTAGGAAAGAAGAAGGAAGACAAAAAGGTAGTATAGTTATAAACCTCTGAAATTTTAGGTTATAAGGAAAAGTCTTGGAATTTGAAGGATTTTTCTTTCTCAGATTTATTTCTGAGATATTTATCTTGTATATAGGCAGAGCAAGACAAAGAAAAGACTAGGCACAGGTCCAAGGACTTAGAATTCAATCCTAAAGTTTAATCCTAGACCTGGGCAATGTCCTTCTAGAATATAAGAAAGATATTGCTTTGGCGTTAGCTTTAATTATTGCCAAATAATGCTTTAAATTATTTAAATAAAAATCTGTAAAAATGTGTATCAACCCATAAACTTCTGGTAAATTCATATCCCAATAACTTTTGCTTTCTTTGTATATTAAAAACTCCAACAACTGTGGAAACCATTCTTACTTGGTTTAGATTTCAATAGTATAAAATACTTTCTTTTCAAAAACTCTTTGAGAGAAAACCAAAATGCTATCTATCACACTGCAACAAAATACTGGAGAATTATTTGCTAAGCTGATTAACATATTCTTATCTATTTATTTATTGCAACACTAATTATTTTATTTGCAAGCTCAAAAGAATATTCCATGTGTACATTATGAAATTTATGAGCAAACATAAGAATCAGAAGTTTTTATTGCTAATTTTCATAACACCCCAGCTAAGCAGGTTGACAACCACGAATACTAGTAAAAACTGAGTAAAAACAAATCTTTTTCTAATTAAAGATGATTTCTCACATTCTTTGACAGAATGAGGTTACACTACATTTTGAAAATTTAGATTTTGCCTAAGATGCCACATGAAACCTCTATACGGCATTTTTTGCTAAAACTGGTGTACATCCTAAAAAGTATTCTTCAAATGTGCAATGTAATACATAGGTTCACCACCGGAAAATAACCCTTCTTAAAATTGGGCCAACGTTGAGTCAAAGATCCTAAGATATAACACTTATAACGCTCTGAGTACTGAACAATGGAGGAGAACACATTAAAGAGAACGGCTGGAACCTTCTCAATGGAATCATGAAGGAAGCAGGCCTCGAAGTGGGAAACGGCAAGACTAGGAAACACTACATGTCCCAGCATACCTTGCTAGTACCATTGACCACAACTCCCAGAATGCATTGCTCGCCGCACGCCCGTTTCCCTGGAGCTGGGGCTTGTAGTTCTCCCTGGTCTTGTCACTCTGTATGGCAAGGGCGGTGGTTGCTTAGCCGGCTCGAGACTATTAGGCGTAGTCTTCCAGTTTGGGGCAAAGCGGAAACACTTCGGGCCCCTGGGCCGGCTGGATTCTTGGTCTCAACTCTTGGCTTCTGCTTTACATAGGTAAGTCACGGGGGCTACTATTTGCCGCAGTAGGGCCCCACCCCTTCTGTCTGGGAGCGAACTCGTGCTGGTGAAGCTATTTGTCCCTAAGCTGTCGCCGTAGCAGCCGCCGCCCGTCCCTCTTTGTGTGCTTTGGGAAGCCGCGGAGCTAGTGGCGGCGACTGTTGGCTTTGGGGGCGAAGGAGAGGGACGTTACCGGCGAGTCGCAGGCGGGCGGACTCCTCTCCATCCCGCCACCTGACAGGTGGGTTGAGTGTTCGTCCCTCAAGGCCCTTCTTACCGCTGTGTTTCACGTGGAGACTCAAAAGGCAGCTTGGTAGTTCCTGCTGACAGCGCCGCCCGGCCGGGCTCGGGGAAGGAGAGGCGGGGAAAGCCAGGTGCCGTGACTCAGGAAGGCCGGGGAGACGAGGCCACCTTCCCTTCGTCACCTTCTAGAGGTGGCCCGAGGAGCCTCGAGGCTTGTTCGGCGCCCACTGGCCCCGGCACCCCAGACGCCCTGTCCTGGACCGCGCCTTCTTGGCCGTGACCCCAGGGGAGAAGTGACTCCTTTTCGCCTTGCTCCATTGTATAAATAAAAGTCATTACTGCTCATGTATACAGTGTTTTTCCGTCACCGTGTGTATGTTGGAAAGTACCCGAACGCGGAGGTTGTAGCACAAAATTCCAGAGACTTGCTTTTCCTTGGAGTTTTAAGAAAGTGAACGTGTCAGTCATGGAGGCTCCGGCCTCTGTGAGGATGAGCGGGCTGGTTAGCTGTAGGTAGTTCAGCCGGTCAGACTTTGTCGTTGGGCTTTGACTAAAAATAAACTAAGTATATTTGATAGTTAATGGTGGTGATTTTTGTGTTTTTCTTGTCCTTAATATTATTATTACATGGCAGTTTTAGAATTTAAGGATTTTCTGTCTGACCGCATATTGTTTTTATCAAATTTCTAGGAATGAATGCAAAACTCTGGGAACAGATTAGATCTGTATCATATAGACTAAGAGCATCTTAATGCCAACCCAAGTCCTCTCTCTATTTTAAGAGCCAGAGACATTGTGTTAAATTTGGGCATGTGAACGTTAAAAAGTTTACTGTGTGCCAGCTACTGTGCTCAACTCTAAATATTTATTTTTAATGTTTTGTTTATGATGTTTTTCAAGTCTTAGTAATATATATGCTTCCATTATTTTAAAGTAGAGTTTGTATGTTCTCTTTAGATAGCATTGAACTACATGGCCTCTTGAGACAGTTTTCTTCTTGAAGACTAATTTTTCTAGAGTGCTGCTTTTACCAATGTAATGATGATTATAAATGATTATTTGCCTCGTAAGGTCACAAACATGTCGGACAAAAGTGAATTAAAGGCAGAGTTGGAACGTAAGAAGCAGCGGTTAGCCCAAATCAGAGAGGAAAAGAAGAGGAAAGAAGAAGAAAGGAAGAAAAAGGAGGTACTTTTGATTTTTTTTAAATAAACTTAATACAAAATAATTGAATTTTATTTCAAGTACTTATACCTTTATGTAATGCTGTCACAGTAGTTAAAAATCCAGCAGTTGTGACTGCAAATATAGCACTTTGGTGAATCTTACTTAAAAGAAACCAGGTATGTGAAAATGACAAAACCGATAAATTAAAATATGATTTTTTTTTTACTGAGTAAAAATATCTCATATAGATTGCATTTCTAGGATTTGATTTATAAAAAGTTCAGTTTACATATTTAGTCTTATAGGAATATGTTTATTATATAAAGTAAGGGACATCTGCCTTGTAACTCATAAAACATGGCATATATATCATAACTTAGTTTGGATTTTGAACTTACTTGGATTTTGAACTTACTTATCTGAATATTTTACTAGTCTGAACTGCTAATAATTTGTCAGAATAGATAAGGGCAAAGAGAAATATATAATAGATTACTTAATTGATTAGGGAATTTGTTTTTATCTCCTTTATCACGAGTTAGTCGTTGAAATATTTTTACCAGGTAGTGGGTTTGACACTACATAAAGGTGGACCAGGTACCTCTGCCTTCTGATTTTTGGCGTCACCTTTTCATCATATATGGCAAATATACATTGACCCTGAGCTGGAGCTATTTTACTTGCTCCTGTATTGAAATGTACATTTATCCCTATGGAAACTCTTGAGACAGATTTGTCTACTTTTACCACGGATATGTTTGTCCTAAGTGTGACATTGATAACAAGTTTTTCTATGTGATAGCCTAAACAATAGCCAAGACTTCTAGAAATCTCTTAGGGAAAAAGAAAAATCAGTGGCAGAAATATTGAAGGTACAATTTATATGCAACATTGTTATGATGCTGTAAAAGCCTGTAATTGAAGAATTTTCTAGTTTATTCTGAACATTTCTGTGATATATTATTATAAGAGGGTTAGAGCTTTAAGTTCGCTATCTGGTTAAAAGCTAACTGATAGAAGCATGAGTCAGACTGGCAGAGCCATTTTAAAGCCAAAGTGGTATCAACAGCCCTAAACCCTTCAGTGCTGAGAGCAAATTGGAATTTTGTTTTCTAAGGATGGCCATAAGCGGCATAAGTGGCCTCTAAGAGATATCTATTACATGACATATCTAATATAAAGTTTATAAGACATTATAAGAGATAATTTAATAGTATTAAACAACGAGTCTACTAATATATTGTTATATATAGGTAAAGTGTCAGCTTGATAATATAGCCTGTTTGGCTACTTGGATGAAATTTTCTGATGACTTCAAGTTAAAATGGTATCGTAGAATATTATGACTGACAAAATTCACTACAGACAATTGTATGAGTAATAGTTGTCTAGTCGAAATAGGCATTTGAGGTGTGTATATAAAACTTTTCCCTTGAAGGCTTAAATTTCACTTGAGATGTTTTGGATGATCTGAGAATATTGAGGCTTATCTAGTTTAACTGGAAGATTTTTAGTAAAACTATAAAAGACTGAAATAAAAGCTGGCAAAAATTTTGGTAACAGAAAATGTTTTGTGCTATGCTAAAGTGAATTTTAATTTTCCAAACCCAACCATGTTTTTATTATCCTAAAAAAAGACCTATAATTTAAAAAATAAAAATAAAAACCCTTCTCCAGATGAATATTTTGACAAACATCCTCTACATAAAGTTGCATAAATACAATGAACACTTCATGCAGAAGTTTGAGGTACTCATATTTTTTCAACAAATCAAGTTGTCCATTTACTTAAAATTTGTTATCTCTGAAATAATTCCATCTTTTTTTTTTTTCATAGTGTTGTGATATTTATATCTAAGCCTTTGTGTCACTAAGGGAGATTTCCACAATTCCTGACCATGGATAGCAGTTTCATACTGTAGATAATTAGAAGTTGACTCTATTTTTGAGTTTATTTATTAGGAAAATTTTTGTGATTACAAAAAAAATCCCTTGATTACATACAAAAATGGATCAATTTAGTACATATTATTTGGAGATTACTTACTAGAACTCGATTGTGAATGGTTTTCATTTAATGACTATAATGTGTATTCAAAACTAAGTCCACCCCCCAAAGTATACAGTGTTAGCACATTATTTAAAATACATTTATTTTGCAAAACAGAAATGTTCATATCATATGTAAACTTAAGTTTTTAACTTAAAAAATTTAGACTGATCAGAAGAAGGAAGCAGTCGCTCCTGTGCAAGAAGAATCAGATCTTGAAAAAAAAAGAAGAGAAGCTGAAGCATTGCTTCAAAGCATGGGGCTAACTCCAGAGTCCCCCATTGGTAAGGATAAGCATATATCCATTTATAACAGAGAGGCGTATATTCTTTTCAGCTCAGATGTACCTGAGATAAGTGAGTTGACTTAATATACTTTGCATGTTTTTCTTATTTGTGTCTCTTAAAAATCATTAATCTTACAATTTATTTGGAATGATCTTTTTTCAGATGTGCTAATATATGGTTATTTTGTTCAAAGGAGCTGCAAGATTAATTATATTTATTAACGTACACTGAACAACCAATTGACTTTTCTTGTTAAATCAGTAATTTATTTCTTCAAGCATTTGTTGAACAAATTTTCTGTGCCATACTGTATTAAGCTCAAAGTTGACTGTGATTCCTGATCTTAACTCTATGTTCCTTTCTGTAGGTTAAAGAGAGGTATGATGAATCAAAGTTCTGAAAGTATATTAGCATTCAAAGGTATAGGAGTGGAAGGAGAACCTTATAGCTTTCTGCTCTCAATGCTAATAAGGGAAATAATATTGGTAGCTTATTTTGGCAGTGATTTGACTTAATCTTGTTCTTTTTCTGGGTTATTCATTTTGATAGCATTACTAGACCAAAAAGCTGAAATAGTAGAGGTACTGAGGACAATCTAGTTACATATCAGAAAGCATTAAATGCTTGCTTAAAATAATTCTGAGCTGGGTGCTATTACGTAGTATTTTAGTTTGACATGGCCTCTGTCATTTAGGGACCTACAATTTCAAGGTTAGTTTGTGGGTTAATTCCATCTACCACAGGGAACGAATACCAGAGATAGTAACTGCTATATGCCTGTTGTGAAACTGCAACGTAACTGTTATTAGAGCTGATATTTCTAAAAGGTTTCAAGATGAAGAAGCTGGTTAATCTCATGGTCTGCTTCATTGTTATTTCTTTCAGCTCATTTGCCTTTTCCTTATTGGTAGAATTTGAAGCTTGAAATACATTAATTTTTATGTTTTTATTTAACAGCTTATGTTGCTTATTGCAATGTTAAAAAGAAATGAATCAGAACACGTTTATCTTGTTTAAAAAAATAGCCTAGTAACTAAACCAAGTTGCTTGTTAGTTGTGTAGTCTTTGAGTGATCCTTTTTTCTGATCCTTTTGATTTTCTCCTGTAGGCTTTCTATTCTTTTTAAGACTTCAGTTTCGCTGAATTCACTTGCTCATATTTCTCAGTTCATGACCCACCTCCATCATCGATTCTTGAAAGACTGTTGTTTAATTGCGTGTGGGTGTGTTTCTCCCTCATTCCTCATTTCCAGTTCCATTCTCCTTCCCAGTCTTATATTAAGTACCTGTTCTTGCATTTTTAACATATATCCTTTTGATCTGTCCTACGTGTTTACATTTTTCAGGGTTTCATATATCTATGTGTATATGCTTTATATACGTAAATGACATTGTGCTATATGTGTCTCATTCTATTTATTCTTTTTTGTCAAGCAGCATTGTATTTGAGATCTACCCATGTTGCTACATACAGATCTAGTTATTTTTGACTGATTTATAATATTGCATCATATGCCATATGTTACTTATCCGTTCACCAGTGATAAGCACTTAGATTGCTTCTATCTCTGCTTTGCTATCACAAGCAACACTGCAAAGAATATGTTCTCTCCCCTTGAGGACTGTGGAAGAGTTTCTCTGGGGTGTATGCCCAAGAATTGACTTGCTGTGTTATTGTGTACAGGTTTACTTACGTTTATTAGGTTCTACATTCCACTCTCAACAATGACTACAAAAGTTGACTCTCCCACCACCACTGCGTGAGAAAGTAACTATTTCATGATATTATCCAGCTTTCTAATTTTTGCCAACTTGATGGGTATAAAGTGCCATAATGTTTTGATATACGTTTATCTGTTCACAGTAAGGTTGACCATTTCTTCATATATTGTTAACCCTTCATATTTTCTTTTCTGTGAAGAGCATATTCATAGTCTTTGCCCATTTACTATTGGGGTTCTTTATCTTGCTGTAGGAGTTCCTTGTATATTTTAGGGAGGACTTCTCTGTCTGTTTTAGTCTTTCTAAAAATACCTTCTCCCAGTCTATTACCTGTTAACTCTGTTTATAGTTTCCTTCATTGAACAGAATCCTTCATTTTGATATGTTCAAATCCTTCATTTTGGTAATGGTCAGATCTACCAATTATAACCTTTTTTTTGTGTGTGCTTTTTGGTCTTCTTTTTTTCTATTAGGTTTTATAGTTTTTGCCTTCGCCTTTAGATATTTTGGTTATATTTTTGAACATAGTGTGAGGTAGGATTCCAATGTAGTTTTTCTCCATATAGTTAGCTAATTTTCTTAGTACCGTTTATTAGGTAGTCCATCTTTTACTCTCACTGATATCTGATGTCAACTTTGTTATACAGTCAGTTCCCATATATTCATGGGCATTTCTGGGCTCTGTATTTTCACTGTTGATCTATTTGTCTGATTCTGTGCTGTTAACCTACAGTTTAATCACCATGGCTTTGTATTATATCCTAATTTCTGATATAGAAAATCACCCCTTTTTTTTCTCTTTTTCAAAATAGCCCTAGCTTCACAAAATTTTTCTTCTCCTCAAAAAAAAATTAGGTTATCCACCCAAAATCTTGCTGCACCATATGTTGCATTTAGTTATGTGTTTCTAGTCTTTCTAAGTCTAGAAGATCATCCGTACATACTACTTTTGCCCCCTATCATCGGCTTGTTGAAGAGAGTGAGCCAGTTGGTCTCTAGAATGTCCCAACTTCTGGGTTTGTCTGATGGTTTTCTCACATTTAGCTTTTATTCCTCTCTCCTTTGTATTTCCTCTAAGCTGGAAATTAGATTAAGAAAACATGATTAGCTTCAGGTTGAACATGTTTGGCAAGAATATCTCATAGATGATTCTGTGTACTTCATATCGCATCACATCAGTAGCACGTCTGGTTGTTGAGCTGTTAGTGATGCTAAGATTGATTACTGTGTTCCGATTGTGACAGCCAGGTTTCTCCAACATAATTACATGTTTTTTCTCCTTATGATTAGCAAGTAATATCTGGAGGTAATACTTTTGCACCACGTGAATATTTATTTCTCCGACAACTTTTCACCAAATAGCTTTAATACTTACTTATTAATGATCCTTATCTAAATCAGTTTTTGATTAGGATTTGCAAAATTGTTTTTGTAATTCCATCATTCCTCTACATTTATTGGCTGGAATTCTTCTGTAAAGGGGAGCTTTTCCTCAGTAACTAAGGCTATTTGGTTACCCTAAATGCATTTCTTGTTAGAAAAGCAGAAGATGTGCCTAATTTTTTTCACTTTAATTATTAATAGTCACCTCCAGGGGTGGCAAATGAGTTTTTGTGTGTATTTTTAAAGTAGAGTAGCTAATATTTTATTTAGGAGTTTTTCATGTATACTGATAAGTGAAATTTGCCTGTAATTTTCCTGTACTATCCATGTTCAGAGACAATCATGGTTATGGTTTAAAAATAAATTGGACAGTTATTTTGTAGAACAACTTGTAAAAGATAAATGTTACCTGTTCCTTAAAAACTTGGTAGAATTCAACTGTAAAACTGCCTGGGATTACAATTTTTTTCCCCAGGGAATAGTGGAAAGCAGGGGTTATTCACCACTTCAGGTTTTTTAAAAACTATTAAGGTTTTCTATTTCTTCTTGTATCAGTTTGATTTTTTTTAAAACAATAATAAACATTTATTATCTCTCACAGTTCCTGCTAGTCAGGAATTTGGTAGTGGCTTAGCTGAGTGGTTCTGGCCCAGGGTCTCTTAGGGAGTTGAAGTCAAGATGTTAGTCAGAGCTGTAGTCATCTGAAGGCTTGATGGAGCTAGAGAATTTGCTTTCAAGGTGGCTCATTCACATGGCTGGCAAGTTGGTGTTGGTTGTTAGTGGGAGGCTTGAGTTCCTATCCATCTGCGCCACTCCACAGAACTGCTTGAGTATCCTTGCAGCGTGGGTTTTCCCAGAGGGAGCAATCTAAAGAGAAGGAGAACCAGCAGGAACCTATCCTTTCTGTGACTTAACCCTTGGAAGTCACTGAGCATCACTTCTGCCACATTCTGTTCATGGAAGAGTCACTAAGTCCAGCCCACATTCACAAAGAATTTGAATAGTCTTTAAGGCCACCAGAATATTTACAGCAAACTCTTAAGTCTCTTCGTATTTTGAGATGAACATATGCTTTTTTTTTTCTATTAATGTACTAAAACGATGATTTATATTGATAGGTTTTTTAATGTAAAACTATGCTTATGTTCTGGAATAAATCCAACTTAATTATGAGATAATATTTTTCTCATACACTGCTAGATTTGTTTACTAATATTTTCTTTAGAAGTTCTTCATCTGCACTCATAAGAGAGTCAGGCTTATAATATTTTTCCCTTTTACTGTGTCTCGTCTGGTTTTATGGTAGTGGTTATATTAGCCTCATTAAATGAGTTGTGTGGTTTTCCACCTTCTTCTATTCTCTGATAGATGCATAAAGATCTTTCCAGTATTTATTTAAAATTAGGCCTGAAGGATACAAGATACAGATGAGGGCAGTGGCTGTCAAATTTTCTTGACTGTAACCCACAATAAAAAAATACATGTTATATTATGACCCAGGATGGATACTTGTTTTTCTTTTCACTACAGAATGTATTTATTAAATATTTTTAAATTCTAGAAGTATAAAAACACTGTTAGAATATTTAAGAGGCTTTATTGAAAACATCAACCAATTGTTTTCCTAAAATGGACTTTTTTCTTTTTTTATTCTACTGAAAATAATTCGTCTTTTAAAAAAGATACAGCTAATAAAACCTCTCTTAGCTTCTCTTCGCTGGTAGATTCTTATTTGGTTGTTTTACTGCTTTTTGTCAGAGGTCCTTGAGAGTAGGGACAGTATATTCCATTTTTATCCCTGGTACCCAGCAAAGGCTAGACACTTAAATGTTTGTTCAGTTATTATTAGGTCATATGTCTTTCCACCTGGTAAGGTCAAATACAAGCCATCTGCTTTAAAAGCAACAACAACAACAAATCTGATTTTTAAATTTTTGGAAATGCATAGTGGACATTGAAATGTGGATATTTCATAAAAGAGATGTGACTTGATTTCTTTTTCTTTTTTTTTTTTTTTAATTTTTTGTTTATTGCAGTAACATTGGTTTATAACATTGTAAAAATTTCAGGTGTACATCATTGTACTTCTATTTCTGCATAGATTACATCATGTTCACCACCAAAATACTAATTACAACCCATCACCACACACATGTACCGAATTATCCCTTTCACCCTCCTCCCTCCCCCCTTCCCCTCTGGTAACCACCAATCCAATCTCTGTCCCTATGTGTTTGTTTATTGTTGTTATTATCTACTACTTAATGAAGGAAATCATACAGTATTTGACCTTCTCCCTCTGACTTATTTCACTTTGCATTATACCCTCAGTGTCCATCCATGTTGTCACAAATGTCTTTTTCTTTTAAACTAAATTTAAGTGGCCAGTCTTAAGAAAGTTAATTTTAGACACAACTTCGGGACATGTTATATCAGATGTAGAGTTCCTAAACATTGATGATTGAAAAAAATAAAGTGAATCTATTTTTGTATGTGTAACTGCTGTTTTAACTATCTTGTAGAGAGATGAAAACAGATGTTATCAATTACTCTGTAGCGTAAGTCTGTATCAGTAGGGCACATAGTACATTGATTAGTTTGGTAGTTTATTACCTGGATTTTCTTTTATTAGGAAAAAACAAAAGAAATTTGCTAATCAAAATAAGTATTGCTTCATTTATTTCCCTCTCTCTCCTGATAACTTTTGGGTACTTTAAATCTGATTTTTTTCCAGTTTTATTGAGAAATAATTGACATATATCACTGTATAAATTTAAGGTATACAGCATGATGGTTTCATTTACATATATTATGAAATGATTACCATAATAGGTTTAGCTAACATGCAACATCTCGTATAAACACAATAAAAAGAAAAGAAAAAAACTTTTTCCTTGTGATGAGAGCTTGTAGGATCTACTCTCTTAACAACTTTCCAATATATACCATACAGCAGTGTTAACTATAGTCGTCATGTTTTACATTACATCCCTAGTACTTATTTATCTTATAACTGGTAAATCTGATTTTTAGATAGAATGCTTTCCCTATTCAAGTCATTTCTTCAATTTTAGCCTAATTTAAAAAAAATTGTTCCTTATAGTCTTTTAATATTGTAATATTTTATTTATTTTATTTTATTTTATTTTTGCGAGGAAGATCAGCCCTGAGCTAACATCCGTTGCCAGTCCTCCTCTTTTTGCTGAGGAAGATTGGCCCTGGGCTAACATCCATGCCCATCTTCCTCTGCTTTATATGGGATGCTGCCGCAGCATGGCTTGACAAGCGGTGCATCACTGTGCGCCCGGGATCCAAACCTGCAAACCCCAAGCCGCCGAAGCAGAGCTCGCACACCTAACCACTTGCGCCACTGGGCTGGCCCCAAATTTTATTTTTGTTTATTAATTTCTTTTAAAAATATTTATCTGGTACTCTGAATTATATTGAAGAGAATAAAGGAAATGAAACATTTACGGGAGATTAGCGGAGGATATTTAAACTTCATTATCAGGAGAAGGGGCCATAGAAAAGGGAGAAATTAATATTTCAGAGAGTTAAGGTTTAAAGCAACACCTTTCGGGACAAAAAGAGTAAGGTATAAAAACGGTTATTTAAATGTTAACATTCCAGGCTAGGAGCACTTGTATCCACAAGGGGGCATTATTGTAACACGGGCTGTGTTTGAGGACCAAGTATCATAACTGACAAGCTACAAGGGGCCTCACAACTTGGGGTTATCTCAGAACCTCACTCCTTCCATTTCACTGTCTTCTGCCAACACTCTCACTCCCTACATTCACTTTCCTTGGCTGTCTACTTTTTCTAGGTCCTTCCTGGTAAAAGCCCCTTCTTGCCAGAAGTTTTCTTCTAGATGAAGAATAATTGACTGTGTGCCATTCTTCATCTCAGACTTCTGTATAGTCCTGAGTGGTTGACTTAAACTTAACTCTAATTCTAAATCTAGGTCTATTCCCATGTCCTTTGTGGTTTAAAAATATTCTGTTTTTTTCTTCACGGGCCAAAATGCAGCAGTGTTTATTTTATATCTTTAGAAGGCCAAGATCTAAGCTGGCAGGAAAGGCCTTCTTGATTGACCTTTTGTCCTAGAGAATGAAAGAGTTAGAGCCTTTCAATGTTACTTACATGATCAGTGAGTGCTGTGGTGTGTATTTGTTTTTCACTTTACTTGATATTTTTCTCCCTTGGTTCTCAAAGAAGGAAATAGATATCTTTGCTCTAAACTTCTAAGAAGCTTAAATTCATTCACATAATCACATAATCATGTTAATGTTAAATCCTTTATTTTTTGTACCATTTAAAGCCTTGTTTTAGGCTATTTTATATAAAACTGTGGAGTAAAGTTAATCTGATTGAATCACTGTTCTTGCTAAGTAAATAATATCTCATACTTGGCAAAAGCTAGTGAGTAATGACCTATGTTATTTTCAAAGCTGTTTGGACTCTTAAACCATCTTTAAAATAGAATTCTAGAATTGAGTCTTTTCTGAGATTTTGAGAGAATATGAGGTCAGTTTTTTTAAAACCTCCCTGACTGCATACTTTTATTTGTTCTTGGGAGTCATTTGTTGGAGTCTGAGAGTATAGTCGCATTGCCTTACTGTATTCTTTGATTTTTTTCTAGACTAATTGGGTGCAAATATGGTAGTCACCAAATAATGCCACCATTCCTTTTTTTCCTGTTAACATTTCTCCTTTTTCAGTGATAGTAATTTTCTTTTTCTAGGTTTGTCCCTTCTGTGGTATACATTATTTATTATTGCAAGATGAAGTTGGTGGGCCAGATAATAACTTTGAATCCTTTGTGAGTCCTCTCCATCAGCTGGCTTGAAAACTTCTTTTGGCAGGAAGAATATAGTTCTGGGATGGAGATTTTTATCTAATTACAAATTTGAAGTCATAGTGATTTATTTTGCTTCTGGCTGAGAAACTGTGGTAATTTGGTAGCATCACTCCTGTAATTTAGTTTTTATTTCTGAAACTTTTATTTCAGAGTTGGCTATGTTAGTGTTACTTATGTATGTATAATTACTATTTAACCTGTTTCCGTAAAGAATTTGAGGTAACATTTTTTAAAAATATAGTCTTAACCAAGTAAGATACCGTTGAACTTGAGTGGAGTCTTTGATACTTGAAGTCACTAGAAAGGGGAAAAACATATTAAACTGGAAAAGAATTTTATAGTTCATCATAAATAATTAGATTGGTAGAAATATTACTGTTTTCCTCTAATCTGTCTAATATGTATACTGAGAAAAATTATTTTCCTAAACATGAAGTTAAGTATGTAATGTAAAGAATGCAAAATTTCTTCTTGGAAAATCTTTAATATGAAAACAGTATAATGCCTCACTATAATTTAATAAACACATATTTGTGCCTAGAGAACAGTAGGCAAACCATGGTCAGATATTACTCTTTATTCTTATATTAGTTGGGACGTAGGCTAGAGGAAACCGCACAGTGAGAGATGGACCTAAGAGGTTGAGAAATGTAACCTAAGAGAAGTTAGGAGACATTTATGTTCTTTTACTTAGATACAAGTCATGTTTAGCTACTTTGAGTTATACATGCAGCACCTAGCACAATGCCGTCCACATGAGAATTGTATGAAGTTGATCTGGTCTTATCATTGTTTCTGAGAGATTTAATCACAAAATTGGAGATACTTGATTATGTTTTTTTGGTCCTTTGCAACTTAAGAATTAACCACTGTTATCTCAGGAGACAAACGTTCTAGCTGTGGATTCTTTTCTTCTAATCTTATTATTGGTTGCCAATAGAATTTGCCATTGAAAAAATAAGGATGATCAGTTTTATACCTGTGTTTAAGATGTAGTTCATCGTACTATACTTGTACATTTTGTTAGATTAGCAAACCCACTGTTTTTACCGCAGCATGTATAAACATTTAAACATAATTATAAGGGTTCAATGAATGTGACTATTCCAAAAACACAGACTTTTAATTAAATACATACTTCTTTAGATTAGTTCCTATAAAACTAGAAACTTAACCTTCTTTTCAGTAGACTAGTAAAAGAAGGCCTTGCAGCTCAGTCAGTCACTTAATATTGTACACTGAAAAATTATTTTAAAAAGATACTTGGGATTGGGGACATTTATGGTAAAATTTAACCAGAAGATGGCAGTGATGATCCTCCTGTACTCCCTGCAATGGTAATCAAAAAGTTTTACAAATGTAATAGCATGAAATATGCATGATCAACTGATAGTATATAATATTAAAAGTCACGGTTTAGGGGAAAGCATTTGCTGTTTGCTTTATATACTATGAAAAATGTGTATTTTTCTATAAGACGGGATTAAGAATATTTTGGGTGTCTGTATCTTTGTCTGTACACTTCAGTTTTTTCTGAATACTGGGGTAAGGAAGTTACCATAAGTCTTGCCTTGTTTAAGTTGCATGTGTCACTTTATGTTATGCATCATGTCTAGAAGGCATGCTGTTTTATGGCCCGTTTGCATTTTTCACCCAAATTGCTGGAAACTAATGGACATTTTAAAGGAGCCATTCCTTTAACTACTGTTATTTCTCTAAATTGGCCCTTTTTTTGGTGGGAGGAAAATGAAATCATTTTTGGAAGAAAAAATTGTTAGACAAAAATTAACTTTTTAAAATAAATCTCAGAATGCCAGAGAGTAAATGACTTTTGAAGCATATTTTAGAATTTTGGTTTTGGCAGCAATTATAATTAATACTTAAAAATCTGGTGATCTTAAAAGTGAGAAGTTAGAAAAGGGAAAAGGAATGCTCTCCTTTGAAAATTAGTGCCCACGTTTGGTGTTGGTTGAGATGAAGATGCATCCTTCCATCATCTTGCTTTCTTTTCTTTTCCTTTTTTTTTTTAATATAAAGCCCAAATGTATTTTGCCAGATAAATTGCATGAATCGTCAGCATGCATTGTTAACTTTGTCTTTCTCCTCTTCTTTCTACTGTTCATTTTCATTCATGTATTTTTGGTTTTTGGGTTGCCATTATTTTTTCTTTTTTGTTAATTACTTCATGTTAAATTACTTTTGAAACGTCGTAAGCTGAGCAACCTCTCCGTGTAGTAACAGCGGATACCTGTCTGTTTCACTATCTAGTCCCTCCTCCTATGTCTCCATCCTCCAAATCTGTGAGCACACCAAGCGAAGCTGGAAGCCAAGACTCTGGAGACGGCGCAGTGGGATCTAGGTACAGTAATTTTCTTTTAATATTTTAATGATAGAATGCATTTAGTGCCCAAATACTGTCCATGCTTTAGAGGGACTCTAAATAGTTATGTTGAGTTAGTTCTAACATTTTGAAATCTAAATGGTGTAGAAATTGTTTGTTGTAAATTGGGGGGATTTTTTTTTTTTTTTTACCATATTTTATCTGTCTGTCACACTTGATTAACTTAGTATTGAATAGTTAACTGGTTTTATGCTAATTAATTTATATTAAAAATAGAGGTGTTAATTCGTTTAAATTTTTTTTGTTTAAACAAACTTCATATTGGTTATTATGTGAATGTTTTGGGTGTAAATAATGTAAAACCTCTCTGTAGTGCTAATTCTCCATTCAGTAGTTGAAAATCTGAATGATTCAGTTGAACAGCCCAATTCTGTTCTATTAAGTCACTAGTTTTAATTAAGGTAGAAAATAATAATGCATAAAATATCAAGAATGAGGAATAATTGCTAAGGAAACATTAAGAATATTTACTGCCTTGAGGGCCTTATACTAAGTGAAATAAGTCAGACAGAGAAAAACAAATACTGTATGATCTCACATATGTGTAAACTAAAAAAAAAAAACAAAGAAACAAAAAAGAACCCCGAAGCTCATAAATATAGATTGGTGGTTAACCAGAGGGTGGGGAGGTTGGGGGTGGGCGAAATGGGTGAAGAGGGTCAAAAGGTACAAACTTTCAATTACAAAATAAATAAATCACTGGGATATAATGTACAGCATGGTGACTATAGTTAATAATACTGTATTGCATATTTCAATGTTGCTATGAGAGTATATCTTAAAAGTTCTCATCACAAGAAAAAAATTTGTAACTATGTGTGGTGGTGGATGTTAACTAGATGTATTGTGGGATCATTTTACAGTATATTACAAATATCAAATCATTTGTTGTACACCAGAAACTGATATAATATTGTATGTCAATTATACCACAATTAAAAAAAAAAGAGTGTTTAGTACCACATTTTCCTGAACTCGCATCTTCCTTATAAAGCTGTATTTCATGTTTGTTTTAGGATCCTGTACACATGTTGGGACTTGCTTTTCAAAAGTTCAGTAAGATTTCAGCTTCTTTGCAAAGATTGTATTGGGAAAAGTATTATTACTTATTCCTCTTCATCACACACACACACAATAATAGCAAGTCTTTATTTAATAGCATCACTTTTTGACTTCTTGTGACAGCTGAAATGAGATTAAACATAGCTAGTTAAAATCTTTATTCAGAATCTTATTTCAGGCCAGGAAGTTAAATGTCCTACTCAGGAAAATCTCAACACACTTTGTAATAAGAAATAAACAGAAGTTTTATCTTCTTTATGCCTGCACCCGTCTGGTTGAAGTGACAAGCAAGTAATGAGTATCTAAAAGACAGGGCAAGAAAAAAGAAGCAAGGAAGGTAGATAATCTATAAACTCAGTACTTTAATCCATTCCTGAATAATCAAGTTATCATTAACAGTTAAGAGGCACAAGACTCACCAGTTTGAATTCGAGATGTGCTTTCCAAAACTTTTCTGTATATAGATCCAAAATTGCAAATCTAAGCAATACTGTGGTTTTGAAGTGAATGACATAACTCTATCATTTAAGAAAAATCAAAAAATTTTTTAGAAATAATCTTACCCTATAAAATAGTATGTATTATAGATTAAGACTAAATTTGTTTAGTCTAAATTTATTTTTAAGGTTAAACTTATTTGTTTCATACTTCCTACTTCCATATTTTTATACAAATATGTTAAATATTCCTTTGCTAATAAGCAAGTAGTATTTTCAAGAGAAGGGTTTTTTTTCTTTTACAGCATTATCATAGTAAAAATATTTCCCCAAATAAAAAATTATTATATTCATTAAATTTCTTTATTTGATAATATACATTATTGTTATGAAGACACACATCTGTGTTTATTCTGAACTCAATGTTCTTGATTTGAATAGGAGTAGAGAGATTATTTTAATTCAGCGCCAGCAAGTTTGCTTTCAAAAATACTATGTAATATCTACTTATTTTTTGTTTGTTTGTTTTTTTGGTGAGGAAATTGTCCCTGAACTAACATCTGTGCCAGTCTTCGTCCATTTTGTACGTGGGATGCTGCTACAGCATGGCTTGATTAGCGGTGTAGGTCTGCACCTAGTATCCAAACCCACAAACCCTGGGCTGCCAAAGCAGTGCATGTGAACTTAACCAGTATGCCACTGGGCTGGCCTCTACTTGGTTTTTTAAATTAATATGAATTAAAATGTGTCTTCCTGAGTTTCACTGGAAAACCTAGAGATCATTAGAGACCTGTTGGAATATTGTAAATTGGTACAGGGAGTAAATACTGTTATGAAAAATATTTATTTGTATATAGAACACATATCTACCGAATAGCCAATTTGATGTTAAATACTATAGGTTACCACAGAAAATAAAAGGTTCGTGGCCCGTTATGGAATTTACATTCTAGTGATTACATCATTAATTTAAAGAATTTACTGTATTGAAAAGTTCTAAGCATCGTGTGCTAACTTGTGTTTAGTTTAAAGTGTAGATTTTTAATAAGTTGTGAAATAAGAAAACAGGTATTTAAATATTTCTAGGAGTATCTGTTCTTATTGGAGAATGAATACAAAATTAGTTTCTTCTAAGTTTAACAGGAGAGGAAAAAATCCTTTCTTTGAATGAGGTGACCTTATATCTTCTTTGTTTGTTTGTTGGGGAAGATTCGCCCTGAGCTAACATCTGCTGCCAGTCTTCCTCTTTTTGTGTGTGAGCCACTGCTGCAGCATGGGCACTGACAGACGAGTGGTGTAGGTCCACACCCAGGAACTGAACCTGTGCCACTGAAGCAGAGCCCAGTGAATTTAACCTCTAGGCTACCAAGGCTGGCCTTTATATCTTTTTAATCGTACGTTTAACCTACATTGTCTCCCTTGAGACCACAGGCTCATTTTTAATCATTAATTTTCAAGAGGGCTATGTTCATTTTTTTATATATATGTATACATGTACACAAGAGTAGAAAACTATGAATTCCAGTAAATCATCTCCAGATTCCATAGTAAAGAGATAATTGATATTGTTGATTAATTGGTGCTGTTGGCAGTGAAAAACAGCACTTCTAAACATAGGGTTTTTAAAAAGAATGCTAGTGTCCAAGAATGAAACAGAATGAACTCTGAGCAGGCATGATGATAATGAAAGAATAAAGAGAATAAGAAGTATCACAGAAAAATGTGTGAAAATGTGAAAGCTATATGAACATATACACTCAACTTCATTAGCTGGCCAAGACAGTCTAAGATTAGTCCGCTCTGGGAGTAGGAAAAGATATATAGACATTACCGAATATGATATCAAAACATGTCTGAATCACTGTTTCTAAATGCCGAAAATTTCTTTTGTGCCTGGTGGTGATTTATGAGTAAATATAAAAAGCCATGAAAAGTGATATTTCTCTAATTTTGCAGATTAAAAAGTTGTATTTCATTAAGTTTTTAGTTCACTTTCTCAATCATTTGTTATCTTTAAAATTTAGGTGACAGTTACTTAATTGGATAATCCATGCCTCTTGTTCCTTTTTTCCATTCTTGATCAGTTTCTCTCTCAGCCTTTTGGAATTTTATTGGAATTTTACTTTATATGTCTGCAGATGCCTTTAAAAAATATAATCTCATATGTTGTGCAGTGTATTTTTAGTACTGGTGGTATTTTGAGGTAAAATTTTATTTGATTTTAGACTAAAATGACATCCTCAATAAGGAGCTCTATGTCATTGATAACAGCTAGAGCTCTCATAATGTAAAGGCTATGGACAGAACATTCCTTGGAGAGCATCTCATAAGAACCGCTTCTGGTTTAACAAAGCCTAAGTTTGTTGCTGTTCATTGCTTAGTACAAAGTAAATCTTCACTGTGGCCTCTTCTTTTCTTTGCATGCACACAATCTTGTTAAATCCCAAGATCTTTCTTTATATATATATATATATATATATATATATTTTTTTTTTTTTTTTTTTTTTTTAATAGAAGACCCTCATCAGTGGAGAGGGCTTTGTTTTTTGTTTTTTGTTTTTTTTGTGAGGAAGATCAGCCCTGAGCTAACATCCATGCTAATCCTCCTCTTTTTGCTGAGGAAGACCCGCTCTGAGCTAACATCTATTGCCAATCCTCCTCCTTTTTTTTTCCCCAAAGCCCCAGTAGATAGTTGTATATCATAGTTGCACATCCTTCTAGTTGCTGTATGTGGGACTCGGCCTTAGCATGGCCGGAGAAGCTGTGCGTCGGTGCACGCCCGGGGGGCCGCCAGTAGCGGAGCGCGCGCACGGAACTGCTAAGCCACTGGGCCGGCCCCTCTTTATATTTTTAAAATGAAGGATTTCTCTAGTTTGTTTTTTTGGTGAAGAGGATTGTCCAAAAATAATTCATCTGCTTATTTTTGTTGATAAATTGTATAGGCAAGTACAGTATAGAAATCATTTGTTGTGTTTAAAATATTACAGCAGTTTTAGTGTTGTACATTATAACTTATGTATAATATAAGTGAGAAAAAATATGTTTGATAAAAATGGTAGCACTGAATGTATTATGCTTAACTTTTTATCAGGGACTATGCACATCATACAGTACTGTACATAATTATCATATATATTGCTAACCTACGAGAATGCCAGTGTGATAAAGAACCTTTTGTTCTAGTAATGACTAGATTTGGCTTAAGTGGAAAAGATCCCATGTAAGTTATTTACAGTAGACAAGGCTAAAACACAACTGAATATTTATTTAGGATCGATATTCTCCAAAAGTTTAGTTAGTGTAGGTAAATCCTTTGAGCATAAAATATTTTTCCTGGGAAAAATCTATTTTTTCTAGAGACAGAATCTTTAATTGCTTTCTTAAGCAGATGACATGTAAGCCCAGGGCGGTGCTTAACCCATAAATTACATAAAGGTCACATTTTGGAAACTTAAGCTATTTTGTATCCCAGTGGAATAGTCTTTAGTTTTCTTACCGAAAGGCTTATGTGTTGACTCATTTCCTTTGCCAATATGACAATTTCCTGCACACATTTAATGCTTTGGGCAAGATTATAAGATGTTTTTACTAATGTTTTTTTCATTAGGAAACTTAAAATTTTGACGATTTTTAAAGCTTAACTTGTTTTCGTCCAAAAATAATGTATTATTTGGGTTGTTGGATGCTTTCGCTGTTCTTACCCATTATTATGCAACATTATTTTCTCATAACCTGAAAATACTATCTTTTAACTATTCTGGTTTGTATCTTTGCATCTTTAACCATATTATGCTTAGTGCATGCACTAGAGCATTGAGTGATGATACCTGGTGTTTTTTTTGTACTAACCAGAAAATGTGGTTTTTGATTGTGAACAGTACTTTAGCTTTAGCCATTCGTAGAATGTATTTGCTTGACTAACTTATGGCCTTTTTTGCTAATGCTTCATGGTTGTCCTACAACCGTTTAGGACGCTGCATTGGGATACAGATCCATCAGTTCTTCAGCTTCACTCAGATTCCGATTTGGGGTATTGAATAGATTTATTACCTTCCCTCTTTTATAATTAATTTGATTCTTTGTGAAACTGTCCTGATTTTATTTTGCTTAAATTTCTAATATGTAGTATATAGTTGGGAAAAGAGTTATATTTTACTGTGGCACCTCATTTATCCTCTATCGTTAGTAAAAGAAATATTCTGTGTATCTGATTTTCTGGGTAACCTGTCTACCCAAGTGTCCAAATTCCTTTATTATTTCTATATTTTTGATGTAAGTTTTTCTAAGATGTATTACAAACTTCGCAGACTTTTTCTAATACATATTCTACATGATATTGAACCTTTTCTGGGTTACTTGATATGAATTAATTTATTTCCCTATATTAAAATTCGCTGATGATTTCTAAGATTTTGAGAGGAACAGAGCTGTTGGTCTCTCCACTATGGCCTCAGATTGCTGTTGATTTATTCATTAATTCATTTATTCACTCATTTATTTATTCTAGTCTCCAGTGCACATTATAAATGTTTGCTGCTGCTATTGTGCTTGACTCAGCTCTTTTCCCTTGATAATTTGCAGCTTCTAAAACATATGATCAGTACCTTTTGAAATTATGTCTAAAGTAAGAGTAAATAAGCCTTGAGTTAGAGCATATAGGAAAAGTATATGAGCTTCTTGTACGTTAACTGGAAGGCCTCTCTGTTGGCTGCCCTGAGGCTCCTCCCACCCCTAGTTGCTTCCTTATTCTCAGTAAAAGTGGCTTTTGGATAAGTGAGGTGTTACTTCTCTACCCCTACCCCTAAATCTTCGAATGTTTTTTTTGTTTGTTCTAATATTGTGATTTTTATCTATTATACCTTATATGCACTCAAATTAGTAACTTGTTCCTAATGTTGGCTTGACCTTTTTTTTCCAGATATGTGAGTGATTTGCTTTTCTTATGATTTACATCTTAAAAATCAGAAAATAAAGTTTTTTATTTCAAATTTTACTCTTAGAATACTAGATTACTTCATATGTACTTAAGTTTTCTCATTTAATTCTTTGATTATGCTTTTTTTTTTTAAGGCTAAGGTATTCTTGAAGTGGAAAACACATTAAAAATTTCTTATGGCCCACATTTGGGACCTTAGAGATAATTAATTTTTTAAACATACTAATTTTATTATACTTTTTTGTACAGGATTTTTAAAAGGATGTATATATTATATAATAAAAAATGATTATATTATCAATGATATATATATATATTTCAGATATACTGCTTGTTATTCTGGAAATACAGCAATGTCTTTATTAGATAGCCTTTAAGACAGCTTCATAATTGAGAGCTTATTTGGGAATTTGGAAGCACACTTTATTTGGTTTAGAATTTAAACATCTAATAACAAAAAAAATCCCCCAGATACCTAATAAAAGATATTTTCTTTTGGTCCATTTTCTTCAGCTACAACTTTTTTCTTCTGTTTGTCAAAAAAGAGTGTATTCCCTCTATTTAAAACAGAGTTGAGTTTAGTAGTTTTATAGTATTCAAAAGATCTTTTGCTTTAGCTTGAGTATAAAATATCTGTACTGTAGTTTGTCCATATGTGAATCAAGGACAATACTGACCCTGCAGAAGTTAGAGATTTAAAAGTTTAAAATTTCATTTTAAAATATAAATTGTATGATTCTCAATTTCTCCAAAATATAAGTAGAAAAAAAGATTTTCAACAGAAACTTATTTTTCAATCTTAAAGCTCAGGTCTCTCAATGGTGAAGGGAACTAAATATGATCTGAGTGAGAGCCATATCTGACTCTTCAAAAAAGTCCAAAATCATATCCTTGCTAAAAACAGTTCGCATTATCAACCATATTCAGCAGATCACTCTGAAATTCCTGTCCTCTTACTCTTTTATCACCCACACATTTGCTCTAAGAAACTAAATTATTTGTCTTTTTAAAGTGAAAATAAAAACCTGGAATGATTTAGAAATATCTTTTGTTTTTGCTAGCTTCTAATTCTTTTGTTAAGATAAAGCCAATTCATTGTTCATCTAAAATTTCTTGAATAAAACGAGGTTAAATTACAGTGTTGGATACACAATGTTTAATTCATACTTTTCCATAATAACATGGTTGGATGTAGTTAAAGTGTATCATTTGTTGTATTTAAAAACATTTGTATTCACTTTATTTAGACGAGGACCTATTAAACTTGGAATGGCTAAAATTACACAAGTTGACTTTCCTCCTCGAGAAATCGTCACATATACAAAGGAAACTCAGACTCCAGTTATGGCTCAACCCAAAGAAGGTGAATATCTATCCTTAATATGGTTGTCATTAAGCCCTCACATTAAATGAGTGGATTCTTTCTTGCTTTTTTTTTTCATCCTTTTTTGTTTTTTTGTTTTTTGGCATATTCCCAAATATTCTCCCGTATGGCATATTCTCCCATATTAGAGAAACATCATAAAACTAATGCTTTAGGGTTTCTGTATTTATGTATTTGTTTTTCAGAGTTTTAAAACTTCTTTTAGAAGTTAAAGGTATAATCTGTATGGTTTTTAATTTTGTTGACATAAATTTAAGTCTTTCGATCTTCATTTTGTCATTGATATATACTGCTTTAGAAGCAGAAAAACAAGAATGTTCTATTTCTGTGTCATTGAGGATAATTCTTCCCTAAAAGAGAGTGTATCTCACAGTAAATGAGATCATATAAATTATTTTCTGTAGCGTATACTGTATTCTGATATGCTGTTATTGTTGTCCATATTAATGAACAAATCTAGACCTAATTCTTGAACTTTCTCTTTTATGATCTAAGAGCTCTATTATGTTGATTATATACAGCCTTTAATCTGTGTGTAATGGAAGGAAGTACACCTAGACATTATATTGAACGTGGAGTCCTTTGATCCTTAAACAAACCGGAAGGAGTTAGAATTTTTACATTGGGGACTAATTTTTTAAAATCTCATTAGATAGCTAATGATTCAAGCATAAAGTTAATATTATAACTCTTTTTTTTCCCAGTGAGGTTAATAAATTTATGTCACACATAAAAGAGGTTTACATAAGATCTGTAAAACAGATCCACAGTTTTTTATCTGAAACATTTGGAGCCACATATATATTAGTAATCAGAATTTTTCAGATTGCAGAAAAGTAGTAAAGTGTATGAACTATATGTAAACACTCCAGCAGCATCTTGGACTTTAATATTTTGGCAGCAAAAGATATGGATATTCAGACTAAGTGAGATAAGTAATTATTATAAATAGCTTTATCTCTGGTCATGCAGGAATTACCACCAAATGAGGTATGGATTTTAGAGCTGTTGATATTTTGGAATTGTGGGCCCATAATAAATTATCCGTTTATAGCAGTCTGTGAATAAGGAACATTTTTTTCTCCTTAGCCATGAAAATTTATTCCTATTTAATTATAGAATATCAACCATAAAAACTTTATCAAATGTTCAATTTATTTATTTTTAAAATTTCAGTTAAATACTACGTTTCTCCATTAAGGAAAAACCAAAGTAATATTCATTGCGGAAAGCCCAGAAAATACAGGTAAACAAAAGGAGGAAAAATCCTTGAAATCGATAGCTATTACCAAAAAAAATCTTTAAATTTTCATGTTTTATATATACCTCAGAAGAAAATTAGGATTATACCTATTTACAACTTTTTTGACTTAATAGTAGATCACCATATGCACTTTTAACAACTCTCCTTTCCCTGCCCCACTAAGGAGGGAAGTGGAAATAAATACCTTAAACTTTTCCTTTTGCTTTCATTGTTCCCAAAAGGAGTTGACATTATCATACATACAGTTACACTTTGAAAAATTTGACGAAATCAGGGTAACATTTGTGTCCAAGTATTTTTTTCTTGACCATGTAAATGTTTATTTCTATGGATACACTTTTTTCATTCCCACTGCTCCATTGATTGGTAAGATAGCTTTATTTCAAAGTTGCAAAATCCTCATCTTACCAGAAAAAAAGCCACTGATGGTAAACTTGTTTGAGATACAAGCAATTTAAGAAAAGCAAAAAGAAGAGATAAATTGTTGAACTATTAGTATGGAGAATACTAATACTGCAGGATTCCATAATTTCCAGAAAATATTATTTTATTACATAGCATATTAATTCAAGTATTATAATGTCTGTCTTTTTGGAGCTACATTATTAGATATGTTAACTCAGAAAGTGAGCAAAATAGCCAAGATGAGGGCACAGTGACTCTTTTAAAAAACAAATGAGGCTTTTTTTCTTCATCTGTTAATTTGGAGATTTATTTTTAGTTATACCATCACACTTAGGAAATGCATTTTGGATTGTTTGAAGTGTAAAGTGTTCTGAAGCTATTTGGGGTAATTAATGCCTATTATAATATATTTATAATTATATTCGGTTAAAGTGAAGACTTCCTTTTTTTTTTTTTTAATGAGGAAGATTAGCCCTGAGCTGACATCCGATGCCAATCCTCCTCTTTTTGCTGAGGAAGATTGGCCCTGAACTAATATCCGTGCCCATCTTCCTCTATTTTATATGGGACTCCGGCACAGCATGGCTTGACAAGCAGTGCGTTGCTGCACACCCGGGATCCGAACTGCAAACCCCGGGCCGCCGATGCGGAGAACACCCCTAACCACTATGCCACCAGGCTGGCCCAAGACTTCCATGTTTTTTTAAATAATTTTTCTAATTATTGTAGTATTATATCATAGAGAATTTAGAAAATACAGAAAGGGTATAAAGAGGAAATGTCTATGGTACCACAATGTAATAGCCATTGTTAATATTTTGTTTCCAGTCAGTTTTTAATATTTAAAAAAAAATCCTCTATATATGTATTATGTGTATATATATATATATATATACACACATGCACATGGTTTTATATCCTACTTGAAATTTACTTTTTTTTTTTGGTGAGGAAGATCAACCCTCAGCTAACATCTGTTGCCAATCCTCCTCTTTTTGCTGAGGAAGATTGGCCCTGGGTTAACATCTGTGTGCATCTTCCTCTACTTTCTTTTTTTTTATATGTGGGATGCCTGCCACAACATGGCTTGATAAGCGGTGTGTAGGTCTGCGCCCGGGATCCCAACCTGCGAACCCCAGGCCACCAAAGCGGGATGTGTGAACTTAACCACTATGCCACTGGGCTGGCCCCAAATTTGCATTTTTTAATTGCTTATTTTTGAGATGCATATAGATTTTAAAATATGTACATGTAACTTATTGCCTTTGCACTAATTTGAATGTATAGCTGCATAATGTAAGACTGGCATTTTTCAAAAAATTCTTTTTCCTGTTTTTATTTTGCAAGTAATTAAAAAAATTAAAAAGATCATGATTTGTTAGATAAGCTGGTGATCCAGAAGCACAAGAATAAACTATATTCTTTTCAGTTTGAAATTATTTGGGGCAAGACTTTTAGCATCATCATACTTTAGCTTCTTTGCCAGATTTTCTGAGAGTATAGGGTAGGGACTGTTCTTCTTGCTGAATGCCTGTTCTGAATAGTGCCTGGCATGTGGTAAGTACTCAATAAATATTTAGTGAAGGAATTAATCTCGTTTACCTACTCAGGAGAATGATTTTGCTTACTTGGGATGTTTATTTTCATGTGTTTACTCTGGATGTAACTACTGGGAAAAGAGGTTATTTTTAAGTGTTAATGCTACAGTGTAACTATTGGTGAAATTGAGTGAAACAGTATGATTAGTCTCAGTTCTTGGTTTTAATATGATTTTATCATATTCTAGTTATTATTTGCTCTTAGATCCATAAATGAAATCATTATAGCTTCTCCTTTATAGCCTTCTTGAATTTCATGATGACATACTGTGTAGACACAAACATGCTGTTGTTTTGTGTTCTGTGTATCCCTCTGAATGCTATGAACAAAATTGAACCTGTTAGCATCTTTCAGATATATTATTTTAGCTATTCATTTGTAACAGTTCTTCGAACTTCATGTTTAAATTAATGACTGAAAATTTTAACAGTAAAGAGTGCCTACTACATATCAGGTATAATATGAGGCACTTTATCTCTGATCCTCTCACCAAAACTCTGCGAGTTAGGTATGTTTTACTAGCTCTGTTTACACGTGAAGAAGCTGAAGCTGAAAGATAGAGTTTATCAAGGGTCCTGTAACTAGTAGCCAGGATTCTAAACCAAGTCTGATTCTAAGGTGTGCTTTCTCTCTCCTGCTACCACTAAAGCAGCACTTTCATGCTTTTTGATAGTAACCTATGGTAAGAAATTCAATTTATATTACAATCCAGTGCAAACTTGGATACAGGTATATAACTGAAACAAGTTTTATGAAATAGCGCCTTCCCTTCTCTTACTATATTTCATTGCTTTAAATGTTGACCATGACACACTAAATTTGTTGGTTTAGATCTGTGGTTTGAAAAACACTTCATTAAAGTGTAGCATGGTTTGGTTAACTTATTTGTTGGTATATCTGCATCAGGATAATACTGTTTTATAGTGATTGTCTAAGAGTAATGAATAAACAGCTTTGATCTTCCATGGTGTTAAATAGAATTTTCCTTATCTTCACTGATGGAAGGTGAAAGTGACAAGATGGGTGAACTGAGCCCAGTTTCTAATGGTATGTCTGCGTCAGCACCACTGCTTTTAAAATTTTCCTGTGTGGATTAGACTTAGATGTTAATTTTATAAAGGTCCGTGTTTATTCATTTGCAATCTAACAAGTGTTCACTGATTCTATAGGTTTATTGAGTATATGCTATATACAAAGGTACTAGATTATGCTTGCTTTGTTTTTTTTTAATTTCAGGCTGAGGTATATAAATGAAGGAGAATGAGAGATGTATCCCAATACCATGGAGCCATCTTTAGTTTTGGGAACTATTTATAAAAATGAGATCATTTCCTTTCTATACCATTACAATTATTTTCATCTCTAGGGCTCTTACCTTTTCTTTTCCCAATTTGTGGAAGTTTTACAAAGAGGGAAAGAAAAAACCCTGAAATTAAGATTTTATAATGAAAACACTTTATGCTTAACTGTACTGGTACTTATCCATTGCTTTAATACAGTGGTTCTCAAACTTAGCCCGGTTGGTTCCCATTTAAGAATTATGTAACAAATTCCAAAACTCACCATGAGACAAAATTGCCAAAATCACAATTTGAGTGTGACAGACAGTAAATTAAACTTGGGTAGGCGGTGTAATCAGTGCAGAAGTAATGTGAGTTACCAAATTGAAGATAAAAATTGGTCTTATACTTAACTCTGGTCTTTCTTGCATTTTTTTTTAAATGGCTGACTCTGTTCTTTTAAGAAGCAGTAGTTTTTATTCTGCCTTATTTTTCTTGTCCCCAGTTCTAGCCATCTTCTCGCTTTCAAGTTTACTCTGTAAGTTGGTTGTACTGGGTCTGAACTGAGGTGCTTTGCTGTCTTAAAGCACCTACTGTGAATGAAATTGACTAGGAACACGTGCCCTCAGTCAATTTTGCTCTCTGCAGGTAAAAAGCTTCTCATGGCAGGAGTGTGGTGCCTGCAGATATACTCCTGGAAAAGTTACTTTCTTCCCTTACCTTTTAAAAGTTTTTAACTCTTGAAAATGGCATTATTTTTTCTTGTCCACCTCTTCAGTATGGATTTTTTGGTTGTTGCTATTTTTAGAAACATTTTTTAAGGGAAAGAAATCCTAAAGGTTATCCAATCTAATCAGCTTGTTTACACCTGAGGAAACTGAGGCCCAGGGAAGTTAATTGATGAGCCTATGGTCACAGTGTGGGAGCGTATCAAGGCTACAACCAGAACCTGGCTTTTGATTTCCAGGGAAGTGCTCTTTTTCTTATACCATTCCACTTTCTTATCTGTGTGGTATTTTGTAATTATTTTTGGTATTGGTTTAGTAGCCAGATATTTTTCCTCAGGTAGATGTTCACTAGCATTTATAAATGCGTAGAAAAGTATTATATGTAAATAGCTCTTTAATTTTTTACTGCGTGTTCTTAACATCTGGAATCCACACTTCCCAAGTAGACTAAATTTGTGGGCCTTCTGGTTAATATTACCCATGTCTAAAATGGATTTTTTAAAAAATTCTGGAATGAATAACACATTTAATAAATTAGTTTTAACCCTCAGAGAGTCTGTGAGCATATAAATATAATTGAAAATTGAAGCATTTGTTCTTAATCTTGATTGAAAGACTTTAATCAGCATATCTGAAATTATGGCCTCAGAAAAATGTAATATTTATGAGATCACAGATAACAGGATCTATGTAAATGATGCCAATACTGCCTAAATAAAATCTGAATTTTATATAAAAAAAGAATGTAGAGAGACAAATTCTGTGTTAAAGTAAATGGTATAATTAAAGTATCACTCTTTTCTTGTTTGTCCCTAAATTAGCATTAGATCTGTATTCAGAATGTTTCCTAATTAAAAAATCTGCTATGTGTTTTCCCATGTTGAAGATCTGAATTATTAAGGAAATCAAGTGACCTTGCATCTTATTCTAGATGTTTAAAAAAATAAAAGGAATGGTTTCCGTTGATAATTCATGAAGCTTCCCAATGTAAATTCTCTTAATATCGATTTTAAATATGTATATTTAAAGAAGATGAAATTATGGACAAATGGATTGAAATGAAGTGATTCAAAATGATGTTGATCCAGAAAAGATTATTTTGAAAATATTAAAAGAAAATCATTCATGTCTAACCTGTATTTTTAAACTAATATTAGGGCATTTCCTTCTAATATTCTTGTTTTATGGAAGATGTCTGTGAACTTATTCATAAGTTGAATTTTTGTAAATTAAATCATATTTTTATATGCAACAAATTTCCTAATTTTTAGAACTCAGTGGCAACTTTCTTTGTACCGTGAATAATCAGACTACTTTGTAAATTAGGAATTCTTCATAGGATATTAAACTGTCTTAAAAAAGGGTACACCAGTATAAGGAAACTACATAATAAATTTATAGGCAACAAATGTATTTCCTAAACAAGATTAATAATGTACTAATGATGGGATTTGTTTTTCACTTAATATTGAGAATCGTGATAAGTGATAGATTAAAAACATATCAGTGTTGGGGCCAGCCCGGCGACTCGCTGCTTGTCAAGCCATGCTGTGGCGGCATCCCATATAAAGTAGAGAAAATGGGCACGGATATTAGCCCACAGCCAATCTTCCTCAGCAAAAAGAGGAGGATTGGCAACAGATGTTAGCTCAGGGCTAATCTTCAAAAAAAAAAAAAAAGTATCAGTGTTTAGTGAGGATTTTGTAGGATCTTGTGTGTTACCTGTTAAATGTGTTGTAATATTTTAAAATAATTCAAAGCGTACTTTGTGGCTTATTCTTAGCTTAGATGTGTCTTAAATGTAGTATGACATACAGATGAGAAAACTTGCTTTGAAGATTCCTTCCTTCAACTTAACAAAAGCCACCCATTTCACAGATGATTTAACTTTGATTAACCTATTCCATTGTAACAGATTATTCTGACGACTGGAATTTCATTCTTTGGTGTTATTTCAAGGTGCAGCTTAATTTATAGAACAGCTTTTCTTTCCATCTCACCAAAATACATCACAATTTTGATGTTAACTCAAAGTAAAAATTCAATGGTTCATTAAACCTAGTCTTAGCATTCATTGACAAGAGATTTGTCATTTTAAAAGTAACTGCTACTTTTATGCATTCTTTACTGCTCACGTTATAGCCTTAGATTCCCTGTCAGAGAAAGCGTGGAGTTAACCACTTAGCATATTGCAATGAATATTCATCAATAAATGGATGTGACACAGCAGTCCCATTTTTCAGTCTTCCTGCTCTGTTGCAATCTTTTTCAGTTTTAAATAAATTATAGCTTATCATGTAATAGGGACTAGCTTAGAAAATCTTTAGAATTGTAAACTGTATTTTTGGTCATGTTAATAGTCCTTTAGTAGCTATCATATTAGTTTTTAATAAGAGAAGTGTATTTGTTTCAGAGGAATATTCTCTAATCTGATGTTACTGATGTTAGGCATTTTTGTCAAATATTTGATAGATAATTGTTTAAGACCAGCTTTAGAGTAAAAATATTATGTTTTGCAGTTTCTGAGAACAGCAGATCATTTATTTTTATGTTCCTTGAAATTTTATCTAGCTTAATCATTTTTATGAAGCATAGGTTTAAGTTTTAAAAACTATCCATAGTTTTTAAGTCAGTGTTTAATCCATGTAGAACAAGGTATGTATATTCATTCTAAAGTAAAGTCCTGAAAACATATATTTAAATAGTTGATACTCATTATTCAACTACAACTGAAATTATATGGGCAAATAAGTCAGGGCAAATGCCATATAGTAGGCAGATATAGATCACTGTCTAACATACTTCATCTACATTTTAAATTTGAAAAGGAAAAGAGTGTCTATAAACAAGATCTTTTCTGTTAAATATGTAGATTATGAGGTCACTTAGCACTAAAGTACTGACCATATGCATTATGACAGGACGTTGACACCTGTCACTGGAAATGGTACTTAGAACCCGTATAATGCAACAAACTTGAGGGAGGAGAATATGATGTGTGTAGGAGGCTGTAATTTATAATTCACAATGTTAAGAATGACCTGTCCAGGGTGACTCAAAATCCCTACCTTTGATTTTAGGATTTACAAGTGAACCCTACTAGTAAACAAAATTGATTAGGATAACTGATAGTATTAGCATAATATAGGAAAATATATATATTCTCAGACTTAATTTTTAAGTAAAGTAAATATCCTGTTATTCTAAAAGTCAACTTTTAAGTTAAATGTAATTAAATTATTTTATTACATTACACCTGCAAGTGACTTTATGGTAGAATTTCATCCTAATGCTTGAGCAGTATCATAGAATTGTTACCAGTTATACTGTTTTCAGATTAATAATCCGTTGTATATGAGAATTCATCTAAAAAGGAGTACCTGCTTTCTGTTTCTCTGTGTGATTATTTTGCCCAAAAAAACCTTTCATTTTTTTTAAAGTAGCACAAAAGCTGTAATTGGCATGCTTTGTAAGGAAGTGTCAATGTGCAAGAGAGTGGCGATCGCTAAGAATTCTTTTACGTGTTCTTTCCCCTTTGCACCACCGCCTCCTCAGCGGGGTCACTGAGATCACTAGCTTTTCTTGAAATGGCCATTTTCACTGGCAGGTGCATTATACCCTGTATTTTCAGATTGTTTTTCCATTCTGAATGTTTGGCAGGTTGATTGCTCTGGCTGCATTGACGGAGAAAGGGCTGACAAATGCGGTTGGGCTGGCTGAAAAGACAGTGATTACTGTTTTCCTTTGTGGCTGATTGAGGCCCTTGAAAGGAAAAATTTTAACCTTCACCATTTGGTTCAAAAGTATGAGCATATATTGAAATCATTCGTGCCATTTATCCTAGTTCTGTAAACTTGTCAGAACATAAAAATCATTCAATTTCACGTAATATAGGATTGGCATATGTCATTATCATTTTGATTAAGTTGGAGGTTGTATCATTGTGTGCATTATACAGTGTGATTTAAAGCTTTCTTTCCTACAGGTACAGTTATTTTTATTGCTTATACTATAGAGTTAGAAAGATTTTCATAGCTCTCCAAACCTAACACTATGTGTGTGGTTTGGCAGCTGGTGTGGCCTACAAGCTGCATTTTGTTTGCAGGGTAAAGGCTTATCTGTAGGCCTCCTAGAGTGCTGGTAATTACACAGGCTCGCCATTGGGGAGCGACAGGATTGGAAGCAGTCAAGCGGAAGAATGTTATGCCATCCCATTGCCACCTTATAGCAGAAAGACACAATCCCAGCAGTGCCATCTGGTTGTTGCTATCTAGTCAGCTGGCCTGGCTGCTGGGACCATGACTTGGCAGCTGGTTCTCATCCTTGACCATTCTTTTGTGTATGTTGTATGTATGTGTGTTTTAGATAATTCTGAACATTGGTCAGGGCAATGACTATAACTAACAAGTAGAGTCCCCTTACTGAATAGGCTCTCATTACTTGAGATGCACTCTGCTGCAGCTGCCTGCTGCCATTCCCTTATAGACAAATGACACATTTTTTTAGGCAATAAAAATAAGCATTTTCTTCATAAAAATCCATCTCAGTATGTAGTGAAAGAGAAGGTAGGCAGAGTTGTATGTTCTATAACATTTTAAAATAAGTGATTTTGTTATTTCCTGGTTTGGGGATATAAGAGGAGATTTAGTAATAAAAAAACTTACTATAAACATTGTATGTTATCTCAATATATATTTTTATTCAAGTTAAGAAAACATTTTAAGTGCTTATTGCCACATCAGATAACAATAGATAATAAGACGTGCATTTAAAATGACAGAATAGAAAATGTGGTCTCATAGCTATTATCTTTAAAATCTGTCTCTCAAATAGCAAGCTGAGAGTTAATGTAAGCCGTCTTTATGCCATATGAAGACCCATTAAACACTGATGGTTTCAGATCACAAGTAAGCAGCCAGCTCTGTAGGCTATTTTAGACATTTGATTTTCTTCATTCTGCAGCGTTAATGTGTCAGCATGCTACATAAAACTGTGCAGGAGTTGCATGTTGTTCTATCTGTAGTGATAAATGCTTGCAAGCTTTTAGAGATTTCCATGGGGAATTCATCCTAGTTGCTTATATATCTTATTTTAGTTTATATAGCTACAGAATTTGGTATGACTATTAATGTGGTACCACAGGGTGTGTATAAAAACTAAGAGATTACACTTAATTCTTTCTTTAAAGTTGTGTTGATAAGATTCATATTATTTGTGCTTGTTCTGTCTTATTAGTGGCTTACTTCTGCTTTTATCTAAAGAGTTGTGATACTTTATTACCTCAAAAGTTATCAGTTATTTTCATGAAAATAATTTTTATGTTATTGTTCTGTTTTTTCAGATGAAGAGGAAGAAGATGACGTAGTGACTCCTAAACCACCTATTGAACCTGAAGAAGAGAAAACTTTAAAGAAAGATGAAGAAAATGATAGTAAAGGTATCTTAGAGAATTTAATTTTAAAAAATTTTGTTGATTCCTATTAAGATTTCTTTTATTATTTATGTATTAAAGTAGAATAAAATACTCTTAAGTCAAAGAGGTGAATCGGGTTGAAAAAGAATGTGGGTCATTCATTGATCCAAACTGCGACAGTGAGTTGACATGATTTGACTGACATAAATCAGACTTCAGAAAAACATTTGTTTTCTAGCTCCCCCTCATGAGCTCACTGAAGAAGAAAAGCAACAAATCTTGCACTCTGAGGAATTTTTAAGTTTCTTTGACCATTCTACAAGAATTGTAGAAAGAGCTCTTTCCGAGCAGATTAACATCTTCTTTGACTACAGTGGAAGAGATTTGGAAGACAAAGAAGGGTAATGCTTAATTGCTAAGATTATGACTTCAGCATTGTTCAATTACTTTAAGATTAAGAGTGAGAAGTTGTAACACCATCTTTTTTGGGTTTGGTCTTTTTCTATAGAGAGATTCAAGCAGGTGCTAAACTGTCATTAAATCGACAATTTTTTGATGAACGTTGGTCAAAGCATCGGGTTGTTAGTTGTTTGGATTGGTCATCTCAGGTAAATTATAACGAAATTGGCTGCTGTTGACTCATTTTTGAATTATAATTAGCAGGTAGTTTTATTTTAATTATGGAAACTTTGTGTAATTAAATCAATATATATCATTTAAAATAATGGATGATGGTTCTAATGTTACCTATTCATTATGTCTCATGTACTTTGGAAGAAAGGATTGGAAACATTATTTATATTTAAAACTCAAGGTTTTATTTATGCCACAACCCAGTTTTACTAATTAAAATTGCTCACCAAATCCTTTGGATAAAATTGCAGCACATATTTTTAATAAAATGTTTTAATATTAAAACATTTTAAATGACTAACTGTACTAATTTAAAGTGTACTAACATCCCAGTGAGCTTAACTCTAGAGATTCTTTCTTGGTGAAGTGTTAGGTATTTGTATTTTCAGAGTAATTTGATAAAGACAGTTGAGGAACTAGGAATGTAAAACAGTTCTTATTATGCATAGCATTTTTTTCCACTCGATTCTCTCGAGCAGTATCCTGAGTTGCTTGTGGCTTCCTATAATAACAATGAAGATGCTCCTCATGAGCCTGACGGTGTGGCCCTTGTATGGAATATGAAATACAAAAAAACTACTCCAGAGTATGTGTTTCACTGCCAGGTAAGATGGTCTTTAACAGTCTTCCCCAAGTTTAAGAATTCATTAATGAATTTAGACAAGTGCCTTTTTTCTTTTCTTGTCAACATAATGATTTCATTGGATTGGCATTTACTAAACCACCCTGTATTTGCAAATAGATGTTAACAGAAAACTGAAGACTTCCCAGTTCAACATGATCTGCCTTTGTAGCTTTTCTGACATCTCTTATAATGTTTAATCATACCTAAAGTCCTTTGCAGTTGTGATTTTCTGTTATTGTGATTGATTGTATAAAAGGAATCTTTTATAAAATGTCTTTTTTACAGGGAGTTTCTCAGGAACTTATTTGCTGAATATACAATTAGATGGTTGGCCCACTGAATTACTTGTACATGGCCTGAGGAGTTGGAACTAGATAGTTTTAAGTAGAAACATATGTTTGAAGTAGGAAACAGATGCAGATTTTTAAAGTGGGTATAAGTGGAAGGTTAGAATTTGCAAGCCTTTTCTTGTTGCATAAGTTATAATCTTTTAATAATATCATAATTCTGAATAAACACTTAACTGAATCAAAACTAGCATATACTCTGTTGTCAGATTACTGTCAGAGACTAATGCAGAGCCAGTTATCTTTTGATTTAATACTATAATCAAATGAAATAATTTTTTGCTTTCTTTGATAAATTGCTTAAACATATTTATGTAAACAGGCATTACATTTGACTTTTAAGCAAAAACTATGCTAAAGATATATTTTTATAGTCTGAAACAAAATGAAATTTTTAAATGAATTTATTTACTTGTTTTTGTAACCTCTAATACCTTAGACTAAAGGGGAAAATGTTTTGGATATAGATTTATCTTTATAACTTCTCAGGCTTCTTCCCTTTGCACCTTAAGTATAAAAATTTCACTTATTTTTAGTCAGCTGTGATGTCTGCTACATTTGCAAAATTTCATCCAAATCTGGTTGTTGGCGGTACATATTCAGGCCAAATTGTGCTGTGGGATAACCGTAGCAATAAAAGAACTCCAGTGCAAAGAACTCCACTGTCAGCTGCTGCACACACGGTAAGTAAAGTGGTTATTTCCATTAGACTTCTGTGCTCCTTCACCATTAAATACTTAGTGTCCATCAGAGTAGTCTCAGAATGTGTTTCCTTTGATGTATGAATTCCTCATCATTTAGCAACCAAGAATGAAGGCCTTTTTCTGTGTTAGTGGAAACCTGTCTTATTAGAAACTCGTTTCTCTTCTGAGACAAGCTTTTGTTAATCAACAGAATAGCATCAAACTTCAAATTAAAAATACCCTTAAGATATGAGACTCTTTTGATATGAAACAATGCCTGTGATATTGTAAAGCACAACACTGTGATACAGTAAAAATTGTTTGATTTTTTTGGTAAAATAATCCCAGAAAACTTTCTTTAATCTCTTTCTTTAGCATCCTGTATATTGTGTAAATGTCGTTGGAACACAAAATGCTCACAATCTGATTAGCATCTCTACTGATGGAAAAATTTGTTCGTGGAGTCTGGACATGCTTTCCCATCCTCAGGTAGGTTAAACTTGGAAAACTCTGAAATTTTGAGGCAAATATTGTTATTTTTTAAGTCTATATAACCCCAGTTTATGTTTTTCATAAATATTTTATAATAGTTTTATGGTAACAGTTTATAAATCTAAACATGTGTTAAATATAGTTCGTTGTTTATATACTTTATTTTCAAACCTGCTTCATTTAGTCAAAGTAAATTTATGTGAGTAGTATAATAAAATATTTGATTACAAGTCAATTAAAACTAGAAGTTTTTCTTAAAAAATTAAAAATTACAAGTTTACAAAATAATTTCCTCAATTTTTTCTGTGTAGGATAGTATGGAATTGGTTCATAAACAGTCAAAGGCAGTGGCTGTGACATCTATGTCCTTCCCTGTCGGAGATGTCAACAACTTTGTTGTTGGGAGTGAAGAAGGTTCTGTGTACACAGCATGCCGCCATGGCAGGTAAGTCTAAACTGGAATTTGCAATTATTTAAAATTCTCCCTTGAATAATCTCATTAAAACAAATTGCCTCTTATTTAAGTAGAATTATGTCCTAGAACCACTCATTATTTGTGACCAATTATTTGAATTCAGGTATATAAAATTAAAACTTAATTTATTTTGAATCATGATGTGTTCTAGATTTTGAGGGCTGTGGTATGTTGTGCTTTTGTATGTATGCATGTGCTCACAGAGGTTTATGGTAGGCAGTAACATTCAGCAGTTACAAATACCATATGCACATGCCACATACTGATGACTAAGTTATAAATAGGATTTTCAACTGTTTTCCCATTTCGATTTATTTGGACTTTGAGCTTTAGTTCAGTCCTCCTGATAAATGTACAGTAACGTCACGTACACATTTTAAATTGACTAGTATTTCTCCTGCTGTTCAATCTGTTTTGAAATTGTCTAGCTGTACCTTATCAATTGCTTCCTTAAAAAAAAATTGAGTGTCCAGATTTCATCTCAAATACAGATCACCTTCACTTCAAAGCTTTTGATTTAAAAGTACCCCAGATTTTCTCTCTTACATGTAGTGTCCCTTTGTCTCTATTCCACCACCTCAGATATTGGACTTTTGAGTTCTGTTGTCAATAGCATGATATTTATGGTTTCAAAATGTACTTTTTAGTTCTATTATTAGTCTATCAGTAATAAACTAGTAATTAAACATTAGTAATACTATCAAATCTGAATAGAGTAACATTGAACATAAGTTGTTCTGATGTGTTATGAGCACCATGATATTTATGGTTTCAAAATGTACTTTTTAGTTCTATTATTAGTCTATCAGTAATAAACTAGTAATTAAACATTAGTAATACTATCAAATCTGAATAGAGTAACATTGAACATAAGTTGTTCTGATGTGTTATGAGCACAGAGATAAGTTTGTTGAAATTATGTCAAAGTCTGATATACAAACCTATAATAAAATGTTATTTATAAGTGATGTACTTACAAGAGATTTCCCTAACATTTTCACTTTTCTGAAACAGCAAAGCTGGAATTAGTGAGATGTTTGAGGGGCATCAAGGACCAATCACTGGCATCCATTGTCATGCAGCTGTTGGAGCAGTGGACTTCTCACATCTTTTTGTCACTTCTTCATTTGACTGGACAGTAAAACTTTGGACAACTAAGGTATCTAAAAACAGTTGTCTGCTCATTTGCTCAGGTTTCTGACACAAGGTGGTGCTCTAGTACCACATAGGAAAGACGAAAAGCTTTCTAATAGCTTAGAATGATTTACTGATAGATCAAACCTGGTAAAAAGTTACGCAGAAGTTACATAGAACATGAGTGAGCTACTGGATGTTGTAGTTCTCATAAAAGTGTGCTGACAAGTATGGTAACCTCACATATAACCAAAGACCAGTCTTTTCACTACTTCAAGCTTTTCAAGCACAGAACTATTTACCCTGAACTGAGTTGGGGAGAAAGCCCCTGAGTATCTCCCATAACACTTCATATAGCTGTCATACAGCCCAACATAAAAGCCATACATTTGCTCTTTGGAGAGCTTTTAGAGACTTGTGCAGAGCTACAGTGGCTCATAGACCTGATGGAAAATGGAGAAAAGACAGATAAAAACTGATGTACTGTAAGTCCTATACAATAAGGCTGTACATAATAAACTTGAATCATTAAGCAAGTATTATGTAAAGGCGTGGATGCCTATATATTTTGCTTTCTACAATAAATAAATTGTTTTGGTTTTAATAAGCTTTAGTTATTTGAAACACCCACTTATGTTATAAAGTGCTTCCTGATCCTCCAGCAATTCCAGATAAATGTGACATTGCCCTGCCTCATTGAAGGTCTCAAGGCAAATCCAGGTAGAGAACATTACTTCCTGTGATAGGCTTTGTAGTTTCATTTGACCTCATTTTAAAATTAGAGCTCAGGGGCCGGCTTGGTAGCGTAGTGGTTAAGTTTGTAAGTTCCACTTCAGTGGCCCGAGGATCACCGGTTCGGATCCTCGGCGCGGACCTACTCACTGCTCATCAAGCCATGCTGAGGTGGCATCCCACATAGAAGAGCTACAGCTCTACAACTGTGATAGGCAACTGTGTACTGGGTCTTTGGGGAGAAGAAAAAGAAAAAAAGAGGAGGATTGGCAACAGATGTTAGCGCAGGGCCAATCTTCCCTCAAAAAAAAACCGCTCTGAAAAAGATCCTTACAAAAAAAGAGAAAAGAATCTTTAAAAAAAATAAAAATAAAAAACATAAAATTAGAGCTCCTCGACTTTGCTGTCTAGCTTTTCTGCAGCATTACATTGTTGCTGGCAAAGATGCATACGTGGAATATCAGATTCTATTTAAGTTTTATTCTGTGTTTTTTCATGTTTCCATCTGTCTTATCCTAAATGTTGACCTTTTGAATAATTCATCATAAGACAAAGTTTGGAGGCCTTATTTGTTTCTTCAGTTTCTTTGAGAAAACGCTAGTGGTCTGTAGAGATGTTCTTCACTGTTTCAGTGAACTCATGTTTATTTATCAAATGCTGGCCTCAGAAATCTGGGATGAACTCACTGTTTACTCTTGTCCTTTCTTGATGCTTTCTTTCAATCTAACAAGAAGTGAGTTAGAGAACTTTGTGTCTAAAAGCTTGCCTTTTAAAATTGAGCGTTTTCAGGTTTGGCATTAGCAGGCATAAAAATAGCACTCACTTAAGTCTAATGAAGGAAACATATAGAAAAATGCTTGACACAGTGTCTAGCATGTAATAGGCACTTAACAATGTTCAGTTCCTCCTTTTCTTTTTCATGGGGATCAGAAAGAGCCTGAATGCATTTAGTTAATCATCTGTTCTCTTTCTTGGATTGTTCTTGAATTTTTGAGAGATCTTAATGAGATTTATACAGTGGAAAAAGGTAGAGGAAGAAGAATTCTGATTTACACAATCACAAGCAAAGAAATGCATAATATAGCTAGTAAAACCAAAGCAAGATGCAGAATTGGAAAGATGAAGCCAACTATTTCTCTGTAGGCTGCAGGCAGCCATGTAAGTGGCTAGATTTCTGGATGTGCTTTCACCTTAGTAGTCCTTTATATAGACACATGAGACATTACATCTTTGTTAGGTCGTTGGCCAGCTTCCTTTTCCAGTAACTGAAAAGAATCCCTTATCTATTTGTAGATTTATTATTTTTTTTTTTTTTTTTTTCGGTGAAGAAGATCAGCTGTGAGCTAATATCCATGCGAATCCTCCTCTTTTTGTGAGGAAGACTGGCCCTGGGCTAACATCTGTGCCCATCTTCCTCTACTTTATATGGGACGCCGCCACAGCATGGCCTGACAAGCGGTGCATCAGTATGCACCCGGGATCCAAACCCGGGCCGCCAGCAGCCGAGCACGTGCACTTAACCACTACGCCACGGGGCCAGCCCCTGATTTATTATTATTTTTAATATCTCGGGACTTCAGTTTGCCAGCCTTCTTTTAGCTTTAAATTTGAGGCTTCCATCCTTACATATATTACCAACAGGACTGGAAGATGAAGAGTTTGTCTTGCCTAAATAAGAACAGAACTTGTATCTGTGCTAGCAGACTGATTGATGCTTGCTTTTGTGGTACTACACAGCTGGTTGATTGGTGGTTGATAGTTTTTATTCTTGTATTTTGCTATATTTCAGCATAAAACTGCCTTCTGAATAAGAATGACAGGTAGGCATATCTCTTTCTTTGCTAATTGGGCTAGGCATTGCTTCCTTCTGTGAGCTTCATACAGAAGACTAATTTATTCATTCAGCCGTGATACATGTCTTTCCCCTCTCCCCCACACATACATGTTCTCCAATGTAGTGGCCAAAGGATGGGCCAATATAGAGGAGGGTATTTTTATACATGCCCAAGGGCCCTCTAAAACTTTATCAGAAAAATTACCTTTACCTTTTATTCCAACTTTTCTGTGCACAAATAGTTCTACTCTGTGAAGGAGAGTCTGCTGAGTAAATATTTTTTTGTTTTGCCATATTGTGGCTCCCAAGGTCATTGTTTTGATCTTGGATTTATACTACATGGTCAATTGCGTTGCTGGTATTTATTTCTACCCTGCCAAAAAACTTGATAGAGGCTCTCTACTCTTCAGTACAATGATATTGAATAATAGGTAAGGTTTTAAAATAATCTCTTTTTAAAAACATTGTTCCACATCCATTTTAAGCTTTTTAAAGCAGTATGTTCACATTCTTTGAATTTAATAGACTATAGATATTTTTCTTCTCTGGCCCTACTTTTTAAGTGTTTTCTAACTCTGGGAATTGAGCACCCATAAACTGGAAGAATAAATCATTAAATATTGCTGTATCTTTGTGTCCTTTAAGATCTGGCTCTGCCAATAGCAAACAAGATTCCTTCTTTTTCTCCCTTTCAGTAAGTCCTCTAAAAATCCCTAAAAATCTCAATTTGGTACTGTCTCAAATTTAGTGTAAAGTAATCTGCTTCTGTAGTCAGCTTCTAATTTTTGCCTAGTCAGGAATTTATAATGCACTGGCAGAGTTCTAGGTCATCAAATTGTTTTCATTACTTTTTTGAACTCAGTTATTTTTAGTAAAAAAGATAAACAAAGATAGATGATTTTCCACATTTTGGTGAAGTTTAAACCAACCAAGACATTGCTTTTACTATATTTGGAGGACACTGTTACCTTTTCAAAATACTAAATTTGAAAATTCACAACAGAAGTACGTTGGCAGGCCTGAAAAACGATAGGAAGAATATATGAGGAGTGAAATCTTGAAGGTAACCTGAAGATTCCGTAAGAGCTTGATTAGGGGTAGACCTGGTAAATTAGCTTAATGTTCCACCGCATTTAACCATACTTGTTACAGATTAGTCTTAAAATAAAAGAAATATTTATTTGAGGGACAAAATGTTTTAATGCATGCACAATATATTCTAGTCTCAGAACAAATGCCTAATAGAACCATATTTACCAGAAAGTGACAAAGTTAAGATCATTAATGTGGTAATTTCTTAGAATAGGTAGTGTTCAGACTTTTGTAGCCCAGGCACACCTTAAAATTTTTTCACAATCTCTGATGTCTTAAATCCTCTCCTTATTTTAACAGCTTACCTATTTAACTTTCAGAGAATGCAGCATTAAAACAGGGTTAGAGATGTTACTAACGCTTGGAATAGCAACTGTGTACATATTAGACAAGTTAAAATGAAAAAATGCTTTGAAGTCGGGGTGTTTCTTGGGGAAGGCTGACTGACCATTGGGACCCAGTCCTCCATGGCAGCATTTACCACAGAACTTGCTGCTGGCCAGTGTGCAGCCTGTCCTTCGCGTGTTCAGAAACTCAGTTTTGTCAGAGTTGATTAGCTAGGGAGTGCTGACTAAAACTAATAGGCTCCTAAGACACTGATACATTGGAAAAGGCCAGCTTATTAATTTACAATGAGAAACAACTGCCAGAAGGCCCAGATACTCATGCTGGCCTGACCAGCTCATGGTGTCCCTGTAGACAACCCACATGGGAAGCCAAATTATAATCAGAAGATTGCTTGGTGAGCAAGGAATTGGAACAAAAGAAGTTTTCTAATTTGAATGTTTAATGGCATCAAGCAAAGATAGCCTGATTCATTCATTTTCATGTGGAGATAGCCTTGCCCTGGGTGGTAATTCTCAGAATCCATTGGCTGAGCCTCTCCTGGACAATGCTTGAATTGGGTACTGTCTTCCTTTTTCTTGTAAGACTCTGCTTCTTTGTATTTCTGTTGCTTTTAATAGACACATTTCTTCTCAAAAAGTTAGTATCTTCAGTCAGATTATATAGGAAGGTATTTCTGACCCTGGGATCATTTCTTTTTAAAGAGAATCTGTTTATTTCTGTTCTGATCCAAGTGAGGACATACTTATTTCCCCGTTCTCTGGAGAGCACCGCACTGTTATGTTCATGTATTTGCTATAGGGACTCTTTTGGTTATTAATCTAGGACTCCCCAATTACTCCAGAAAAATACATAATTACTATATTAGTTTCTTAGGGCTTCTATAACAAATTGCCACAAACTGACTTAAAACAACAGAAATGTATTCTGTCACATTTCTGGAGGCTAGAAGTCCAAAATCAAGATGTTGGCAAGGTTGGTTACTTTTGGAGGCTCTGAAGGAGAATCTGTTCCTCTGTTCCATGACTCTTTGGTAGCTTCTGGTGGTTGCCACAATCTTGGTGCTTCTTGACTTGCGGCTGCATCACTCCAGTCTCTGCCTCTGTCATCACATGGCATTCTCCCTGTCTGTGTCTCTGCCCAAATTTTTTTCTTCTTTTAAGACAACAGTCATGCTAGATTTAGGGCCTACTCTAATGCAGTATAACCTCAGCTTAGCTTGATTACATCTGCAAAGACCCTATTTCCAAATATCGCCATATTTACAGGTTCCACGTAGACGTGAATTGGGGGGAGGACACTATTCAACCCAATACAGAACCTTAAAGAACTCAGAAAAAAATAAGGCTTTTCCCTTGACCCTACAGTGTTTATTCTCACCACTGTACCACAATGAGCTGCCTTTGCTTACTCAAATGCTATCAATCATTCAAAGAAGCCCTTTGTTTTGATTCATTCGTTTGGCAAATATGTTTGCAAACCTTTTATTTGTAAGAGTTTTAGAGCTACAGTAACCTTTAGACATTATCTAGCTCAGTGGTTCCTAGTTTTAGTCATGTTAGAATCACCTAGGCAATTTTTAAAACTTTTGGTGCTCACCTGGAACCCCAGACTAACTGAATCAGAATATCTAAGGGGGAGACCCAGGCATATTTTTAAAAATTCTAGGGTTAAGGGGATTACGATGTAGAGTCAAGGTTCAGAACTACTGATATGAAACCTTTGTTTTATAAATAAGGAAATAAGGGCCTAGAACGATGAAGTGACTTTTCCAAAGCTTTAAAGCTAGTTATTGGTAGCCCTGAGACAAGAGTCTTAAGTATTGTGGCCCTCTCCAACTCTTCTCTACTGCCTCTCTGCCATTTAAGCAGATGTTCTCTTTAAGTTAAGAAAAAATATTACTATTAAAAAGTACTTTAAATGATCCATTTGGGATTTTAATTTGCAGTATCATATATAAAATTAATATATTACGAAGCAATATTTGGTGTTAAGTGTGTGCTTTCTTTCTCTGAGGGTAAAAAATTATTAATCCTTGGATGACTATATTTCTTAAATTAAACTTGAAAAAACTATGAAAGGTCTATAATCACATTTTTAAAATTTGGGAACATATTGCCATTTATTGTATTTTTATTTTTAATATTATCTTTTACCCAGTTATAATGCATCTTGCTTTTTTCTCTGGCTGCATTACAGTCTGCTGAGTAGATGAAACATTTTATCTAATCATTTCCTGAGATATTTAACAATGTTTTTTTTTCATCATAACTGTAAATACATTTTAATCTAACTTTGCATATAACTTTTTAAATATTTTATAAAAATGGAATCATATAATATGTACTTATTTATGTCTGGCTTTTTTTGCTCAACATTATGTTTGTGAGATTAACATATTGTTGAGTATAATTGAAGATTGTTCATTCTCTTGGCTGTGTACTATTCCATTATGTAAATATACTGTAATTTATTTATCCATTCTACTGCTGATGGTAATTGGGGTGATTCCAGTTTGGGGCTGTTATGAATAGTCCTGCTGTGAGCATAGATGTAGATGTCTTTTGATGGACATAAGCACTCATTTCTGTTGGGCATCTGCCTAGGAGTGAAATACTTGGCCATAGGATATACATACATTCCACTTTAGTGGATACTGCCAAACAGTTTTCCAAAATGATTTTACCAGTTTATAATCCACCAGTAGCATATGAAAGATCCCCTTGCTCTGCATTCTTGCCAACACTTGGTATTTTTTGCCTTTTTTCATTTTAATCATTCTTATGGGTATAGTCGCATTGCATTGTGGTTTTAATTTGCATTACCTTGAGAATAGTGAGGTTAAGCACCTTTCCATGTGTTTATTGGCCTTTTTGTGAAGTGCTGTTTCAAATCTTTTGCCCATTTTTCCATTGGTAATCCCTTCTTTAGAAGATTGTGTAGACCAATACATATTCTTACAGAGTCAGGCATGTGCACATGAGTGTGAACAGCTTCTAAGTCTTTTATGGGGAACCATAAAATTGCCTGAAAATAGGATGTTCTTAAAGTATACAATCACCTCAGGAGTAATAGACTTTGGAACAGTGGTTCTTAATCATTGGTGTGCATCACAGTCACTCGTGGAGCAACACCAGAAACACTGATGAAGTAACTGCATCTGGATCTTTAAAAAGCTCTGCAGATGATTGTGATGCCCATCCTAAGCTGAAAACTGCTACCTCAGCGCCAAACTTCATTTGGCATTGTTGCCAGGGAGAGTTATAGGAAAACAATGATCTTAAGAGTTAAAAATAACCTCTCAGTTTGCATTTTTAGCTTGCTTTTGTTTTCTTAATTACAAACAAACATTTTTGGCTATTAAGGTAATCATGCTGTTGATGTTTACTGTGATATCTGAAAGTTTTAAATTCGTATTTTTAAACTTTTTATTGTGGAAAATTGCAAATAGATATAAAAGCAGAGAGAAGAATATAATGAAGTGGGGCCAGCCCGGTGACGTAGTGGTTAAGTTCACACACTCCACTTCGGTGGCCTGGGGTTCGCAGGTTCAGATCCCAGGTGCAGACCGACACACCGCTTGTCAAGCCATGTTGTGGCGGTGTCCCATATAAGGTAGAGGACGATGGGCACAGATGTTAGCCCAGGGCCAATCTTCCTCAGCAAAAAGAGAAGGATTGGCATCGGATGTTAGCTCAGGGCTAATCTTCCTTACACACACACACACACACACACACACACACACACACACTCAAAAGAATATAATGAAGCCATTGTACCCATTACCTCACTTCCACAATTATCAGCATGTGACCAATCTTGTTTGATTTATTCCTACACACGCTCTCTCTCCACCCCTGGATTATTTTAAAGCAAACTCAGACATATTATTTCATCTATCAATATTCAGTATGTATCTCTAAAAAATAGTCTTTAAAAAAAAAAGCCATGATACTACCATATCATTATTGCACTCCCAAAAATGAACAATGATTTCTTAATTTCATCAAAAAGCCAATGTTCAATTAAAAATTTTTTTTTACTATTTATTTATTTGAAGCCGGATGGAAATGAGGTCTATATATTAGTGATAGATATATCTTTTGAGCCCCTCTCTTAAAACAGAGTTTCCTTCCCTCTCTTCTTTGCTTGCTTTTTTATTGCTGTTGAAGAAGAAACCAGGTTGGTTGTCCTTAGAGTTTCTCACGGTCTGGATTTGCATTCTTATGGTGTGGTTCATATTGTTGAGTATAGTTATAGACTAAAGTTTATACTTCTATAAAGAGAACCTTACCCTCATGAATCACTTGGTATCCTCCAGTCCTTATGTTGACATCTCTTCAGTCTTTTTGGTCATCCGAAGCCTAGTCTTCAGTAAATTCCTCAGGAGGTGTTCGTGGGTGCGTTATTCCCATATTCACAAGAGTCTTTCTGGTTATGAAGATCAGTTTGGCTGTATATAAAATCTATGATTTACCTTTTTTCCTTTGATTACCTTAAATACGGTACTTTATTGTCTTTTAGGAAAAAGCGTTATTGTCAAAAAGTCTGATAACAATCTGATTTTCTTTTCCTTACTTGTGAGTTGGTCTTTTTTAAAACCTGGGTGATCAAATGATTTTTTTCTTTTTCTTTAAAGTGTCAATTGGCCTAGATATACAGAATACTCTTTAATATGTAGTTTCAAGCTGTCTTTTGTTTTAGGAGAGTTCTCTTTGAATTATTTTTTTTTTGTATTTATTCTATAGTATTGCTTTGGTTTTCTTCTTCAGAGCCTGCCATTCTGGGTATATCTTTGTTAACCTTCTTTGTCTATCACTTTTTAAAAAATTGACTTTATCTCTTTTTTCTTTTTTTTCTTTTTTAAGTAACAGTGTTATTGCAATATAATTCATCTACCATAAAATTCACCCTTTTAAAGTATACAGTTCATTGGTTCGTAGTATATTCACAGAGGTGTGCACTGTCACCGCTATCTGATTTTAAAACATTTTCAAATTCCAGAAAGAAACCCTCGGGGCCGGCTCGGTGGCGCAAGCAGTTCAGTGCACGCGCTCCACTGTGGCTGCCCCGGGGTTCGCCGGTTCAGATCCCGGGCGCACACTGATGTACTGCTTGGCAAGCCATGCTGTGGCGGCATCCCATATAAAGTGCAGGAAGATGGGCGCAGATGTTAGCCCAGGGCCAGTCTTCCTCAGCAAAAAGAGGAGGATTGGCAGATGTTAGCACAGGGCTGATCTCCTCACAAAAAAAAAAAAAAAAAGAAAGAAACCTTCTACCCATTAGTAGTCACTCCTTGTTTCCCCTCCCTCAGCTCCTTGAAACCACTAATCTACTTTCTATTTCTGTGGAACTTCCTGTTATGGACAGTTTATGGACATTTCATGGAATCATACAATATGTGACTGGCTTTTTCACTTCACGTATTTTTAAGGTTCATCTTGTTATAGCATATATTGATACTTTATTCCTTTTATTACCGAAGACTGTCCCATTGTATGGATATATCACTTTTTGTTTATCCATTCATTAGTTGATGAACATTTGGTTGTTTCTACATTGGAGCTACTATGAATAATGCTGCTGTAAACAATCATGTACAAGTTTTTGTGTGTACATATATTTTCATTTCTCTTGGGTATATACCTAGGAGTAGAATTGTTGGGTCATATGTTAACTCTAGCATTTTGAGGAACTGCCAAACTGTTTTTCAAAGCAGCTGCACCATTTTACATTCCCACCAGCAATGTATGAGGGTTCTGATTTCTCATATCCTCACCCACACTTGTCATTATCTATCCTTTTATTATAGCCGTCCTAGTGGCGTGAAATATCTCATTGTGGTTTTGATTTGTACTCCCTTGATGGATAATGATGTTGAGCATCTTATCAAGTGCTTATTTGCTATTCTTAGATCTTCTTTAGAGAAATATCTATTCTAACCCTTTGCCCAATTTTTAATTGGGTTATTTGCCTTTTTATTTATGAGTTGTAAGAGTTCTAGGTATGAGTCTAGATATGATTTCCAAATATTTTCTTTCACTGTATAGGTTGTCTTTTCACTTTCTTGAGGGTATTGTTTGAAGCACAAGATTGTTTAATTATGATATAGCCCAACTTATCTACTTTTTCTTTTGTTGCTTGTGCTTTTGGCTTTGTATACAAGAAACCATTGCCGAGTCCAAGGTCACAATGATTTACTCCTGTGCTTTCTCCTAAGAATTTTATAGTTTTACCTCTTATATTTAGATCTTTGATACATTTTGAGTTAATTTCTGTGTATGGTGTGAGGAAGGAGGGGTCCAACTTCATTCTTTTGCATGTGCATATTCAATTGTCCCAGCATCATTTGTTGAAAAGACAATTCTTTTGCCATTTAATTGTCATAACACCCTTATCGAAGATCTGCCACAATAACTTTGTGTGGGATTTGACTGAGATCCTTTTTGTTGCTTATTGTCTATTAGTAAAATGAATTTTTCTCTACTTCCAGAAGGGAGAGAATGGGCAAGGGTAACTTTTCTAGTTTCCTAGTCTAGGTAAAAGCTCTTCTGTGTTTTTTGCAAAGTGAATATATATCTGTATCTATTTATCTATCTTGTACTTTCTGAGATATGCCTTTTCTTTTCTCTCCACCCCTTTTATCTGAACCTTGTCTTTCCTTTTTCCGTATTGTGCTGTATTCCATAACTTGGATTCTACTCCCAGCAGTTTCTCTTTGGTGAGACTTTGTCTTGAAAGGGAGCTTTGGTTTATTAATTTTGAGAGTTTGTAGGGCTCAGACTGCACCGTTAAACCTTACTTATATCGCATTGGAGTCTGCTTGCATTTATTTATAAATGGAATTGTGTCAAACTGCCTCCCAGTTTCTATTGCTATTCTCAGACTGGCCCCCACACTGTCCAGTGAGCATTCGCTGTCGACTGTGAGGCTCTTCTGTTCTGTTCTCCAGCTGTCAGAAGCCCTTGTACCTTCCCACACTTCTTCCAGCACAGTTGCTCATACTCTGCAGGTCTTACAGTTGTCAGAGGTTTGTTCCCACCCACTTACATTTGGAGCTTTGTATCCTGATTTTGTTGTAGATGTTGTCTGTGAATCTTTGGTTTTGCTATCCTCATTGCTTTGTCTGGGCTTATTGGGAGATTTAGTGGAAATTCAACAAGTACACTGCCATTGCTATAATCTTCCAAGAATCCTCTTACTGACAAATGTTTTTAAAGTACATTCTATTCCTTTTTTTTGAACAGTATGGTGTCTACAAGTTAAAAAGAAAATTCAATTCAATAGTTGATTCTTAGTTCATAACTCCAGGTAATTCTGTAGTGAAACAAATTATAGGAACTTTTTTTAGGCTGAGTTAAATATCATAAAATGTTATCATACTTGTTGAATGTATGTCATATTTTGACTGTGCTAAGAATCAACTTTTCCCTTTCAGAATAACAAGCCTTTGTACTCATTTGAAGATAATTCAGACTATGTTTATGATGTTATGTGGTCACCCACCCACCCAGCCCTGTTTGCCTGTGTGGATGGCATGGGGAGGCTGGATTTGTGGAATCTCAATAATGACACAGAGGTGAGCAGGAAAATAACAAAAATTGCACTGAAAAATAGAAAATTGGAGATTTATTGAATAATTTGTGAAATTCTTGTTATCCCAAGTAATGTAAAAGGGCCCCGTGATTGTAGCTTCATCACAAAGAAACCAAATAAGCTTTGTACCCTAAATAATAAACAGCATGCTGTGCAGTACTGAAGGGAGAAATAATGTTGCCAAGAGCACTGGGGCATTTCCTTTTACTTCTGAAAAGCACACTCTAATGTCCTGGCAAAGTCTCATTCATAAGGCAACGGGGATATTTTCCATTCATTGGCTAGAAAGCAGATAGTTTCAGACTGTTGAAGTATGTTAACCTTAATTCTGAATTACTAAATTATCTCTTAGCCTTGATAGAATTGTATGTCATCCATAAACCTTAGTCTTAGCCTGACTTATTTGAATGAAGAAAAAATGTATTTTGATGACTTGTTCCATGAAGGATTGAAAACAGAGTGTTACTGTTACTATAAAATGAATATAGAAACCATCAAATTTCCTAATTGCTATACTAAAATCACTTCTTAACAATGAAATTTAACTGAAGCTATTATTTACTTTTAGCCAGGTATATTTTTACCGGCTTAGAGACGCTTAAAATTCTTAGAATTCTATATTGCTGTGGTGGTAAAAAGTAATGTTAGCAGTTCTATCAGTAACAGTAATTTTTCTCTATAACAATTTTGGCATTCTAGGGGGTTAAATTAATCATTTGGGGATGACAGGCATCAATTAGAAGGATTATTTTTAATCAGATTTCAAAACTTTTAAAAATTTTATTGTGCTTCTAGTCTGAGTCAAACATTTAATGTTAGCGCTGTGTGTGGCAAATAAATGTCTTATGGGCGAGGTACAGTCAGATTCCAGGGGGCTGATGCCATTGTGTTGGTACCATCATCCTGCCCTGCTCCAGACAGTTCATGCGAACGAGAGGCTTTGGAAAGACCCATACTGCACCTTCAGTATGAACTGTTTCTAGAAACTGTGGATCAAATCACGGGTTTCAGCTGACAGAGATGCAAGCTACAAATGTAATTCCTGTCTTCTAAAATTGAACCATAATCTGTTTATGAGAGCTTTTGAAATGTTTCTTTAAAATGGGGTTTTGGCCATCTGTTTTCAGACAGCTTGATTTCTTAAAGAAGTTAAAACAACAACAAAGAAGCCTCTATTAAAGAGAAAATCTTTCAAAATGATGTATCCAGTCATGTGCAAATTTCTTATATAAGGACTTAAGTTATTTTCCCAAACCATTTTCAAGGATTGACTATAATGTCATTCATAATGTATCACTGAACAGGAAGAAAGTTGGGAAAATTCTTTATCTATTTTCATCTTTGTTTTATAAAACGTAGCCAGATTGGAAGAAAGAAGAACTACTGTTTTACATGCTTATAGGAATCTTGATGAAACTTTTAACACTGCACTATATTTTAAATGACTTTAGGTACCAACTGCCAGCATTTCTGTGGAGGGTAATCCTGCTCTTAATCGTGTAAGATGGACCCATTCTGGAAGAGAGATTGCCGTGGGTGATTCTGAAGGACAGATTGTTATATATGATGTGGGAGAGGTATGGGGCTCACTGCCTATAATTTGACACATCTGTTTAGCTTGGACAGCCTTGTAGTGATGGTATCTTCATGGCTAAAACTAGTCTTTGAGGTTCATGACTTGTATAAACCATATGGTTGTAAAGGTAAAACTTACTTCCCACCACAGAAGCAAGTCTTGAGATTAATTTTTTTTCTAAACTGAATGTCCTGTGTCCCCATGCAACAGATTTTGAGGATAATATCATATGTTGGAGGTACCTTGTTTCTTGAAGCATGCATTGCTAGAAATTAGAAATTTTTCAGGCAGAAGAAGAATTTTGGAGTTATAGTTGCACTTTGGAGCTTTATAGAATTGATATTGAGATAAGATTTTATTTTTCTGTATTCATAGATGTATTTGGGCCAGGTAGTAAAAATCAAAAGTAATATCTTCTGAGAGTTATCTGATGACTGTGTGAAATGTGCATCTTGACTCTTGAGCCTTGTTGCAAAACCATTATCATTGAATCCAACAGGATGAGTTGCAGCTCTCTCATCTTTAGTGCTTGAGTTGGCTGTACACAAGGCCCAGGAGTGATTTCCTCCTTTATAGCCCTGGCTAGTGCCTTGGTTATTCTTTCTTTTGCTTTGTTTTATGATTCCTCATCATCTCTGGGCACCCCACAGCCTATAGCAATTGGATTTAAAGGGAGGCAGACTGAATCATTTAGAACTATCAACATTAGAGTTGAACTATCCACATAGATGGAATTGCTCTGTATGTGCCGTGTCCAATATGGTAGCCACTAACTGTATATGGTTGTTGAACACTTATGTTGTATAGCCACAGTTGTGGCTAGTACAGCTGAAGAACTGAATTTTAATTTTTATTTAATTTTAAGTAATATAAACATAAATAGTCATATGTGACTGGTAGCTACCATATTGGATATCACTGTTTGATCTAATCTAATCTAATCTAATCTGGTAGATTTAGAAGTAGGCACATCCATTTGCCACACTGAATGGTTTGTGCCCTAATATGGCAGTGTCAGATTTCTCCAATATTATAATGACTATTATAAAAAATATTTGGTCATTGGACTGCGTCAGTGAGGCAAAAGCATCACAGGCCTCTTTCCTCCTTTTGCTATTGGTACATCACTAAAGTGGTAAAAAGTAGCATACCTTCTGATGAAGGGATTAAGATATCAAGAAAGGTTATCTTGTGCTCCAAACAAAAATAAATACTTATAAGAAACCAGCTCTTATGAACTACGCTTCAAAAACTATTTCATATTAGGAATGGTGCAAGAAGCAAAAATTTTTAAGGAATTCCTCCCCATCTGCAAAATCCATGAGACAGTGTATAGGAGTTATATTTACAGAGCATCATTGTTATTCTCTCTTGCATTGATGGTGATGATAGCAAAATCGTTTCTGAGAAAGGCTGTCACAACACGCTTCACAAACACTATCTTTTGTTTCAACATGTTGTAGATCATTGTTATAGTCCCTGTAATTATGGAAAGGCCACTCAGGTCAATTATTACTTTTTAATGGAAAAATTATATGAAAACAAACTAAATAATAGTAGGTAAGATGATCTTTTATTTCAGTGTACATAAAACAATTGTCTTTCTTTTAACAGCAGATTGCTGTCCCCCGAAATGATGAATGGGCACGGTTCGGCAGAACACTCGCAGAAATTAATGCAAACAGAGCTGATGCAGAGGAGGAAGCAGCCACCCGAATACCTGCTTAGCTTCTGGAGGGGATATGTAGCCTTAGTGGATTTGGGGAAGACGCTAAGTAGATTCTAAGACTATTTGCATGCTTCTGTCTAAATGATAGTTAAAAGGAAATTTTGTGGATTAAACTGTGGATTTAATGCAGCAAGCCAATCTTACACTGTCCCATTTTATATAACATGCATCCTGTTTTGGATTTGTGTAATTTTTAATACAGCAGATTGACTTTACAGAATGCAGCCTTTTCTGAATTCTTATACACAGGTGTATATTTGGTAATAGTTATTCTTTTGAATTCTTTCCAACTAACAGCACTCTATACAGTTATTTCTAAAGCACAGATTAAATAAGTTCTGCATATTTTTAAATAATCACAAATCCCTGTTATATTTAATGTTCTCACTAACCATACTAGGTAGGAACATTGTTTATTCTTAGCCGTGGCATGCATACCTCTATCCAAGTTCCATTCTAATATCCTTTTTCTTCTTTGTAATTCATGTGATAGCTATCTATAAATAAAAACAAATATGCTTTAACTTTTCAAATTTTCATTTTGATTTACTCTTTGCAGTTTTAATTTTTCTGTCTCTTTTATAAAGTATCTTTTTGTTCATATCTTTCTTTAAGCTCCTGTTGAAATCAGCCACCTCGAATCTTGTAAAGCTTTGTGCCTTAAATATACCATACAATATACTGTAGATCTCCCAATGCATTATGAACTGATGTTTAGATAATCTGTGAGTGAAAAAAATTTCTCCTAGGGTAACTATTGCTTTACTCTCTTATTTTCTTTCCATCTAAGATACATTTAGTGTAAAGAATAAATAGAAAGCTGCCTTTTATTTTCACTGATTGAGATTACTATGTATGTGAGCTCTCTGAGACTAAAACCTCCTTTGAGAGAAATTGATTTCATGGTTGCAGTAGCCATGAAAGAAAAGTGCTCAAATGAATTTTGTCATTGAATCAGCTCCACATCTTCAGATCTCTTACCACAACCTTGTCTACAAGTCTGAAAGGTAAGGGACAAATATCTAAGAATTAGTGTTGAAATCAGCCTTTTTCTGGATTAGAGGAAAGGATTATGATCAGATCTTCATTTTATCTACTTTAAATTGTCTATTTCCTTGATCTTGACCTTTTGTCCTAAAGTTTAACTGTCGTTTATTCAACAGAACGTGAATTAGGAAAGAAGAACAGAAAGCAGAATTTGAACAGTTTTGTTTGGTTTAATTTTTTAAAATAATTCTAACAAAGATCTCTGGGGAGATAAATTTCCAAATAATAAAACTTCTTAACTATGAGTATTGTATAGTGTAAGGAATAATTGACCAAGAATATTAGACCCAAACTCTAGCTCTAGCTCTGCCACTCATGAGAAGTGTGATTTTAGCGAAGTCTTTCCATCTGTGCCTCATTCTTTTTAGTTAGGAAGTAAGTTGGATTAGATGATTTCTAAATTTCCTTCCAGCTCTCAAATTATTAATTGTAATTACTTAAGGCAATTCTCCATTTTTATATATTCAGTTTTCATAAATTAATACCTGATAATTGCCTATTATATTCCAAAGATAAGTTTTTTATATCAGGAGGCAAATATCTCAAGTTATTTCGTGATAGCAATGTCTGTGAGTCAAAAGTTCAATTCAGCAGAGTCACACTGTCTTTGTACAGAACAATTCTTGTAATCACTGTAATAGTTATTTTTGCCCTCAGTTTGTAAAAATGAATAGAAAAAGGGAAATATAATTATGACTAAGGTTGGAAATCCAGAGATGTGGCAAATCAGATGCTCATTGGACTCGAGTTGATGTGTTCAGTTGATGGTGAAAGAATAAAATTGCTAAGTATTTGCAAAATACTTACCACCGAAGAGTTTTTGCTTTTGGGGAATAACTTCTCCCTCTTCTCCCCAAAAAATGCAGTGTGGTTCTTTGCCCATTTAACTGTAGTCTCCGTTTTTAGGAACAAATAAATTTAATGTGAGGAATTGCCTTTTAAGGTTGACTATATAATAGCAAAAGAGAAAGTACTGAGACTGTCAGTATTGTGTAAAATCTAACAGATTAGGCTGACTAGAAAAGTGTAGCACAGCTCTTTACACTTTTAAAAATGAAAACCTGGGGCCGACGCAGTGGCACAAGCAGTTAAGTGTGCGCACTCCGCTGCGGCGGCCTGGAGTTTGCAGGTTTGGATCCCGGGTGCGCACCGACGCACCGCTTGTTAAGCCATGCTGTGGCGGCGTCCCATATAAAGTAGAGGAAGATGGCCATGGATGTTAGCTCAGGGCCAATCTTCCTCAAGAAAAAAGGGGAGGATTGGCATCAGATGTTAGCTCAGGGCTAGTCCTCACAAAAAATAAATAAATAAAAATGAAAACCTTATAATTTTGAAAAACATCCAGTTATGGAAATTGTACTTTATTTGTTACTAGTTATGCTTTTTTTCTGAGTAGAAAACAAGCCATAGCTTTCTGGCTAATTTCTTATTTGTGTTTATTGTTTGGTTGTTCTCTTTTTCAGTGAGAAGTTAAAGATTATTGGTTACCCTCGTTTGTGTTGAGGAATACTCAGTTTTGCAGATAATAATAAACTTGCAATAAATCTCAGAAATAATCATTTTTTGTTATCATTTAAACCCAAAAACCAGAAACTCATTGGTAGAAACTATCTTCCTGTTTACAGATCCAGTTCCCTACAAAGTTTACAGATTCTCTAAAAAATAATCAATTATTGTTGTAATATTGCTGAGATACTGCATCTTGAAGCAATGGGTGACTTAAAATTTATGAAAAGGAACTAAAGGAAAGTAGTGGTAGGGATGATCCTGGTCTTTCAATATTGTAAAAATGTTGATTCGTTATGATCTGTACTAGTACTAATAGACTGTAACCTCTACCACTTGAACCATCTGGAAAGGAAGAGCTTGAATGAATGAATGAATGAATGAATGAAAGAAAATCTGGTGTGAAGCATATGATTTTTCATCTTTCCATTCTATTGGGCAACACACTTTTAAATGTCTTTTTCACAGCCCCAGTATTTCAGCATTGGCATTGTGATATATTCTAAATGGAAAAAGCTATACAGTTAGGTTTATATCAGAGCAAATGGAGCTCCAGTTAGAGCTCTAGCTGTTCAATGGCTGGGAGAACCAAGTTGTTTCAAACATGACATAGCATCCAAGGTGGTGGTGTCATGCCTGAATCTTGGGCATAAGTCTAGGGTAAAAAGCCATCAGTTTTGCCTTGTTTGATGATTTAGTGATGGGATTCCCACTGAGATTTTTTTTTTCAAGCTACATTGAGGCAAGAATGGAGTTATTGCTTTCCTGCTACTGTCTTGCTTATTGCTAGGCAACTAGGGACCTCACATGTTTGGGAGAAATGCCTGAGACTTTTTTTTTTTTTTGACTCACTAAAAAGTGCTGGGAAATTATTTACTTAGAGATCTGGTTTACAGATTCTGGGGGCTTCTAGTGCTACCAAAGAATTGGAAAGTTGCCCCAAAGGCAAGAAGAAAAGAACACCCATGTTCAATATTTCTTTTGAAGTAGAGGATTACAAGTAAGAACATTCTTTTAACCAATTTATTCAGTCTTACTGCCCCCAAAAGGTAATAATGTGCTTGTACTTAGTGTACTATATTTTTAAAATCCTTTTCATATATAAGAAACAGATTTTAGAAAAAGATCCTACAATCCTAACCAGAATTCCAACTGGAAGACTTTGAATAGTCATTGCATTGTAATGCTTTTCACAATAGGTTGATGCTCTCAGACCTTTTGTTGGACTTTAGATGTACAGATTCTCTTTCTGCCTGCCATGTTCACAATTTCCCAACTTCTTAAAGTTCAAATAGATTTCAGGTATTTAAGTTTTCACTATGTAGCTTCTAGCCACTGATAGTTTCAACACAGCCAATCAGAAATCTTTTACAAACTTTTCTAAAATTACAGTATTTTGTGTTGTTAGTTTCATAGCAGGAATCTCAGTTTTTGCTTCTTAATATTCCATTACCAGTTCCCAGTCAGAGTATGGAACAGCTTGCATTCAGGTAAGCTTTCAGAAAGGTCTGTTTCACTTTGTGAGGTCATTTATTCAGGTCTCTGGTAATGTATTATCCTGCCTCTCTTTTAATGTACTTGATTTGGTCAGAAAGCTGTGGGGCAGTGATTGTGTAGGGTGTAGAACACACCTATGTGGTGCTGAGCATGCAGAGACCTGACTCTGTGACTCTGGAAATCAGGTATACCACCGCTAAGGCTTTGATGGCAAGTAATTTTATCTTTTGTGAATTTTTGTACTAGAATTTTTTTTTAAACTTTTTTTCCTGAACAAAGCAATGGAAATGCTTTGGAACAAAATCTCTTATACTTAAGGGTGGCCTGGTATACAAGAAAAAGAACACTGGGCTCAAAAGACCCAGGTTCTATTCTTGATACTTTCATTACCAGTAATGTCACCTAGGACAAGGATTAGTATTCTCATCTGTTAAGTGAGGAAAATATTTGCTTTCTGTGATGATTACATGAGATATTGTATATGTGAAGACTTTTAAAATTATAAAGTACCACACAAATAAGAGCTTTTCTTTTTTTTTTTTTTTTAATTTTTTGTTTATTGCAGTAACATTGGTTTATAACATTGTAAAAATTTCAGGTGTACATCATTGTACTTCTATTTCTGCATAGATTACATCATGTTCACCACCAAAATACTAATTACAACCCATCACCACACACATGTACCGAATTATCCCTTTCACCCTCCTCCCTTCCCCCTTCCCCTCTGGTAATCACCAATCCAATCTCTGTCTCTATGTGTTTGTTTATTGTTGTTATTATCTACTACTTAATGAAGGAAATCATGTGGTATTTGACCTTCTCCCTCTGACTTATTTCACTTTGCATTATACCCTCAATGTCCATCCATGATGTCACAAATGGCTGGATTTCATCGTTTCTTATGGCTGAGTAGTATTCCATTGTGTATATATACCACATCTTCTTTATCCATTCGTCCCTTGGTGGGCACTTAGGTTGCTTCCAAGTCTTGGCTATTGTGAATAACGCTGCAATGAACACATGGGTGCATGTACCTTTACAAATTGGTGTTCTCAAGTTCTTTGGATAAATACCCAGCAGTGGGATGGCTGGATCATATGGTAGTTCTATCCTTGATTTTTTGAGGAATCTCCATACTGTTTTCCATAGTGGCTGCACCAGTTTGCACTCCCACCAGCAGTGTATGAGAGTTCCCTTCTTTATTTCTTTTTGATTTTTTTTAAAACAAGAATGGAGAGACCATTTTGTGTAACCATCTGGGCACTGTAACAAGAGCTCATATTCTAAGAATTAAGTGGCTTGGTGTTGAAGAAAATTTTTTTTTAAATCTAAGATATCACATCACAATTTGAACCCTCAAATGTTTAGGAGTAGCAGTGCACTGAGGGAAAAATACTAATTGCCCTTAATCAATGATACTTTCCTAGGAATGTTTTCTCTTATTACTTTCTATGGTAAAATTACAAATTATGCTAGTGGAAAAAAATGACCCACTCTGAATTTCCAGCCTAAACTCAGCTGTTGCTCTTATGTTAGCTACATATAGAACATGGATTGTGATATCTGCAGTCTTAGGAAAGAGGAGGTGGAACCCCTCCTTCAAATCAATGAGAAAACAAACTTGGTTCAAGACTACCCAGCTACTTAGTAGCAAAACTGGAATCAGTCACTTTCACAAAAATATGAGGAACAACAGTTATTTAAGTGTTACAACTTACGTAGTACTGTTCCTTCTTCCCTAGGCTCAGTCCCCTTGGAAATAATATGTGCTCATCGTAGGAAGATGATCACTAGAAGGAGGAGCTTCGGTCCTTGGGGGCCTATGTGTGGCCTGTGTGTGGCTGTCAGGCTTAGAGGAAGCTCTGAGATTAGTTATGCAGGAATAGCTTTTATCTAACTCACATCTGGATTGCCAGATCTCTGCTGATTCATTGTATCCAAAATTTGATTTCTGGAAGTAAGTCAAAACCTGACTTGTTGGGCCGGCCCCGTGGCTTAGCGGTTAAGTGCGTGCGCTCCGCTGCTGGCGGCCGGGGTTCGGATCCCCGGTGCGCACAGACGCACCGCTTCTCCAGCTATGCTGAGGCCACGTCCCACATACAGCAACTAGAAGGATGTGCAGCTATGACATGCAACTATCTACTGGGGCTTTGGGGGAAAAATAAGTAAATAAAATCTTTGGAAAAAAAAAAAAAACCTGACTTGTTAATGAATACCAATTGAGCAAGAAACTTGGTAAAATGACTAAGCCCTTCCAAATGGGCCTCATTTCCAATAATTTTTGATACAATCATGAATTTGTCAGTACTTTGAGGGTCATTAGATGGATTTGGAGGAAGCTTCATCTTCCAAAGGCAAAAGAAATGGCCTAAGCCCTCCTGAAACTCAGTAGCTACTTGAGTAGAATTTGTATCAATTGAGAAAAGGACTTGTGTATTTTGTGTTGCAAATCAGATAAGGAGTACAGTGTGATTCATAGAAGACTGCCCCTGGGTTTTCCTGCTCTTCATCTTAGCTGAGTCCTTCATCTCTAGACCTTCATCCTCTCTTGTAAAATGAATGCTGCAGTAATATCAGTGTTATAAGAGAATAACTCGAATAATACATCCACATAGATCAAAAGCCCTAAAAGGCTAATTCAATATGAAGATGTCGCACTTTAGTTGATATCAACTGAGAGAAAACAATTGACTACAAAAATCCTAATGTTTTGTTGGTAGATAAACCCCTTGAAAACATGGTGGTCCTGAGATTTGTATTTCTAGTTCAAAGTGTCTTGGACTTAGAGTCAAGTTGTGTTACAACTCAGATAACCATACCTTTGAGAAAATATGGCTTCACTGCTGTAAGCTTATTTCCTCATCTACGACTTCACAAGGCTATTATTGAATTAAGCCAGAATATATGTGAAAATGAAGCACTATACAAATATGAGGCATTGCTTTTATGGGAGGTGATGAGTAAATAACCTTCAACAGGTTGAAAAACTGCTCTTCAGTAGCTCCTACAAGTTTATCGGCTCTCTCTCTTCACTGTTAGAGGTTAAAAACAAGCTCTTACAAATTCAGAGATCTCTGCTGACACTTCTGCTTTTACCACACAAGGCTTTCTGGCTTGACCAGTTAGGATTCCCTTCTAATCTTATCTTAGCTTTTTTTTTGCTTCCTCTACTGGGATAGACCAGAAAACCCAGTATAAAATAAGTTTCAAAGAAATAGAATTGGGAAGATCTACCCAAAGATCTTGCACCGACACTTAGACTTAATGTGTGTCTCTTGTTTTCAAAGTTTATTGTTTCCTCTGCCTTATAAAGAACTATCCTTTGTACATTCTGACCATGTAGTATTAATAACTGGTAGCATTTATTGAGCGTTTGCTAAATTGTTATATATACAGTCATGTGCTGCATAATGATGTTTTGGTCAACAATGGACCACATATACAATACTGATTCAGTAAGATTAGTACCACATCGCCTGCTTGTGTACAGTAGGCTATACCATCTAGGTTTGTGTAAGTACACTCTGATGTTCGCACAATGACGAAATTGCCTAACGACACATTTCTCAGAATGTATCTCCATTGTTAAGCGACACATGACTGTATATGCATACACATAGTCTCATCTATCCTAGCTCCCCTATAATGTGGGAACTATTCTGATTACTAATTTACAAAAACAAATTTGAACCAATTTCTGTGGGCCTGATTTGTAGGCAATTTCCATGGCGTAAGTGTTCCCACCACGGCCAACGGCAAACTACCAATGTGATGTCACTGAACGTGGAGTTGGGAAGATACACATATAATGGGTTCTTACTGAACTAGTGCAAACCAGATCCAGCATATCACTGGGCTTGGGGACATTAAGTGACTCACAATCTAGGAACTAAACCCAGGCAGTCTAATTTTAGAGCTGTGTTCTTAAGCACTATACTACACTGCCTCTATGATTTTAGTCAACCAACAGGTCAGTTTTTTGTTTGGATAAGCCTACATACAGTGCCACATGCTTAAACCACCATAAAGCAACTCTAAGAAGCAGAGGAATTAGGATTAATCTTCTGGCTTCTAGGAACCTACACAGTGATTATAGAACTTTCCATTATTCTTCTGGTTGACTCAAACTGCTGGAAGAAACAGGTTAGATACGGGAATGTAAGTTTCCACTGGCTGAAGAAGATGGCAGTAGCCATACTTACCTACAACTGAGCAGGACTCCCTTGTGGCATCTCTATTAGCAAGGACTCTGCCTGAAACCCACTTAGAAATCACTACCTTTTTCCTTCCTAGGCCCTCCCCTAACATTTGCAGGCCCTGAAGCAATAGGTCAAAATATTTCAATGTTATAAAATCAAGCTAACAAGCTATTAAATTATGTTTACAACATGCAAGTACAGCTTGGATTTTAGAATTTTCAGACGTCTCAGAATTCCATGTCAGAAGGTGGCAGCCAGGGGAGAACCAGCCCCCAGCCCCACTCCTCTCCTCTTCTAGCAGCTCCATCTGTTCTATGACAGGCCTCAAAGGAACACTTGTGGATTCTTCGGCCTAGGTGCCTAAGTTCTGTTCCCCTGCAAATAGCCATCTCTTGGCCACCCCTTAGATTTTGGGGTGTATTTTGGGGAAGATGGACCTGGTTGAAGAGGCTCATGCAGGCCCTGAAAGCTGAGCTGTTTAGGCAGGAAATTTGAGTCCCGGGTAACTTGAACATGATCTGGAATGGAACGAAATGGGCTCCAGGTGGGCATTTCCTGTTGGCCCTGCAGATTCTGTGCCCCTTAGAGAAGGGCACAGCTACAGGAGGACCGGGGCATAAAATTCTTGATTTAAGAGGCCCTCTGAAATGAGGCAGCTAAGGATAGTGTTGGGCCTTTTCTCCTAAAGTCAACTGAGTAGTTTTTTTTTTAATTTGTTTTTATTGAGGTATAATTAATGTATACTATTGTGTAAGTTTAAGGTGTACAACATTAATTTGATACATTTATATATTGCAATATATAAGTAGCATGTAGCATGATAGAGGTGTAGCATTATAATAATTTTCCATTGTGTATATATACCACAACTTCTTTATCCATTCTTCTGTTGATGGACACTTCCATATCTTGGCTATTGTGAATAATGCTGCAATAAACGTAGGAGTGCATATATATTTTCCATATCCTGTTTTCATTTCCTTTGGGTATATAGCCAAAAGTGGAATTGCTGGATCATGATAGTTCTACTTTTAATTTTTTGAGGAACCTCCGTACTGTTTCCCATAATGGCTGCACCAATTTACATTCCCACCAACACTGTACAAGAGTTTCCTTATTCTCGCATCCTCACCAACACTTACGTCTTGTCTTCTTGATAGCCATTCAAACAGGTATGAGGTGGCATCTCTTTGTGGGTTTGATTTGCATTTCCCTGATGATTAGTGATGTTGAGCACTTTTTCATGTACCTGTTCGCCATCCCGATGTTTTTGGAAAAATGTCTATTTAGTTCCTAAATGTCTATTTAGTTCCTAGCCCATTTTTTATTGGATTATTTTTATTGGATTATTTGGATTTTTGTTATTGAGTTGTAGGAGTTCTTTATACATTTTGGATTTTAACCCCTTATCTGACATATGGTTTGCCAATATTGTCTCCCATTCCATAGGTTGCCTTTTCAGTTTTTCGATTGTTTCTTTTGTTCTGCAGAGGCTATTTAGTTCCATGTAGTCCCACTTGTTGATTGTTGCTTTTGTTGCTTGTGCTTTTGCTGTCATATCCAAAATATCATTGCACAGATCAGTATCAAGGAGCTTTTCCCCTATATTTTCTTCTAGGAGTTATGCTGTATCAGGTCTTATGTTTAAGTTTTTAATCCATTTCAAGTTAATTTTTGTGAATAGTCTAAGTTGGGGTCCACTTTTCATTTTTCTGCATGTGGTTGTCCAGTTTTCCCAACACCATTTGTTGAAGAGATTATTCTTTCCACATTGAGTGTTGTTGGCTCCCTTGTCAAATATTAGTTGACTTTATCTGCAGGGGTTTATTTCTGAGCTCTTTATTCTGTTCCATTGGTCTGTGTGTCTGTTTTTATGGCAGTACCATACTGTTTTAATTACTATAGCTTTGTAGTATACTTTGAAATCAGGAAGGGTGATGCCTCTGGCATTTTTCTTTCTCAGGATCGCTTTAGCTATTCGGGGTCTTTTGTGGTCCCATATGAATTTTAGGATTGTTTTTTCTATTTCTGTGGAAAATGCCATGGGAATTTTAATAGGGATTGTGTTGAATCTATAGATGGCTTTGGGTAGTATGGACATTTTAACAATATTAATTCTTCTGATCCACAAACATGGGATATCTTTCCATTTGTTTGTGACTTCTTAAATTTCTTTCATCGAGGTCTTGTAGTTTTCATTGTACAGATCTTTTTCACTTCCTCGGTTAAATTTATTCCTAAGTATTTTATTGTTTTTGATGCTATCATAAATGAGATCGTTTTCTTTCTTTCTCAGATGTTTCGTTGTTAGTGTGTAGAAACGCAACTGATTCTATGTGTTGATTTTATATCCTGTAGAACTTTGAGCATGTATGTCCCTTAAGCTGAAGTGAGTATTTTGTAGGCAGCATATAATTGGCTCTTTTTGTTTGTTTTTATACATGCAGCTACTCTGTGCCTTTTGATTTGGTGAATTCAATCTATTTATGTTTAGAGTTATTATTGATATGTAAGGACTTACTAATACCATCTTATTAATTGCTTTCTGGTTGTTTTGCATTTCCATTGTTTCTCTTTCCCTCTTTTTCTGCCTACTTATGTAAATTGGTGATTTTCCATGGTGGTATATTCTGTTTCTCTTTTCTTTATCTTTTGTGAATCTACTCTAGGTTTTTGCTTTGTAGTTACCATGAGGCTTACATAAAACATCTCATAGATAAATCAGTCCATTTTAAGCTGATAGCAGCCTAACTCCAATCATCAACAAAAGCTTCATCCATTTGCTTCCCCCTTTTATATTTTTGATGTCATTGTTTACCTCTTTTTATATTGTGTCTTCATTAACAAATTATAGTAGCTGTAATTATTTTTAATATCTTCTCCTTTAACCTTTATACTATAGTTAAGTGATTAACAAACCATCCTATTACAGAATTAGAGTTTTCTGACTGTATATTTACCTTTACCAGTGTATTATATACTTGCTTATGTTTTCATGTCACTGATTAGCATCTTTTCACTTCAGCTTGAAGAACTTTCAGCGCTTCTTGCAAGGCAGGTCTAGTGGTGATGAACTCCCTCAGCTTTTGTTTAGGAAAGTATTTATTTCTCCTTCATATCTGAAAGATAACTTTGCTGGATAAAGTATTCTTGGCTGGCAGTTTTTTTCTTTCAATACTGAATATGTCATTCCACTCTCTCCTGAACTATAGGGTTTCTGCTGAGAAATCTGCTGTTGGCTTAATGAGGGTTCCTTTGTAGGTTACAATCTTTTTTTCCCTAGCTGCTTTTATGATTCTCTCTTTATCTGTGATTTTTAACAGTTTGATTATAATGTGTCTTAGAGAAGGTCTTTCTGCATTGAGATCATAGGGTGACCTGTTAGCTTCACGAACTTGGATGTCCAAATCTCTCCCCACGTTTGGGAAGTTCTCAACTATTATTTCTGAAATAAATTTTCTGCCCCCTTCTCCCTCTTTTTTCCTTCTGGAACCATGATTATTCTAATATTTGTTCTTTCGGTGGAATCCCATAGATCACGTAGGCTTTCTTCACTCTTTTTCATTCATTTTTCTTTTTTCTGCTGTGTTGTTTCAAAATTCCTGTCCTCTACTTCACTTATTCTGTCTTCCATTTGCTTTATTCTGCTGCAGAAGCTCTCTGTTGCATTTTCCATTTCATTCATTGAATTCTTCAGCTCCAGAATTTCTGTTTGGTTCTTTTTATGATTTCTATCCCTTGGGTAAATATCTCATTTTGTACATGTATTTTTTGTCCTGATTTATTGAATTCTTTGTGAGTTTTCTTGTAGCTCATTGAATGTCTTCAAAACAGCTATTTTGATTATCAGCTAGATTGCAAAATTCCATACCTTTGAGCTCAGTTATTGGCAAATTATTTTTTAGTGATATATTTCCTTGACTTTCACATTCCTTGTAGAAAGTGTTGCTGCTTTCACATTTGAAGTAGCTGACATCTCCTTAAATCTTTACTAGTTGCCCTCAGACGGGGTATGCTGTTGGTTGGTGCTGTTATCTGGGGTTTTCTCTGCCTTTGTATATGTATACCTGCTGCACTCTTCTTGCTCCCTCTTGTGGCAGAATTCTTAAGCTTTTTTGTCTTTGGTTCTTACCAATCATCAGACTGGCTACTGGAAGGCCCTCTTTTGTTTTCCAGAATGTGGTGCTATAGCTCAAGTTTGTGTTTCTCCTTTGCTCACCTATCCTGGTCTATTTTTGTGATAATGTTTACTGGACTTGCTCTTGCAGCCGCACTCTGAGCGCGCACAGGGAGCTGGCCACTGAGTGAGGGGAGGTGTGGGTTTAGCATTTGGGGCATTGGGGGTGCCTGTGGACCTGGTGGGGTGATCTTTGTGTGAGGCACTCCCAGAAGCTCATGGGCAGACTTCCTGCTAAAGTCCTGAGCACCATCAGCAGGAATTGCATTCCTTTAATATTCTTATCTGCCTCTTTCCCACTCTCCCCCTAAGTCATGGAGGTCCCATCTCAGTACTCCGGGTGCCACTGGAGAGAAACAGGTTTCTCCAGCTGCGTAATGGCTACCTCACCACTCTCCTTTTCCCCCCTGGAAGCAATTGCCACTGCTGGATAATTCAGCCCTGTGCAGTGTTGCCTTGGAGGTGGGGGGACAGCCCTAAGAAAGTTGCTCTTACCATCTGTACTGCAACCAATCTTGAATTTTTTTTTTCTGCTCTGATGGTGTGCTAGAATTTCCCCTTGGGAAATCTGGATTTCTGCAAATTCTTTCTTATGCATGTGTATCTGCCCAGGTCTGCACTCTCCAGGATTTTTCCCAACCACGGCAAGATAGTTTGGGGCAGCTTCACTGGTTCCACAGCCTATACCAAGGTCTGTCTGCCTATTATTGGATGCATAGGTAGGCAAGACTCCTCCTGGGTCCCTTGGCGTATGATTCTTGTTCCCACAACAGCACTTTTGTTTGTAGATCGCAGTCTAATTCGTTGTTTAAAAAGGAGGAACATTGGGGCTGGCCCAGTGGTGTAGCAGTTAAGTTCCCACGTTCTGCTTCAGTGGGCTGGGGTTTGCCGGTTCCGATCCTGGGCACAGATGTACTCACCGTTCATCAAGCCATGCTGAGGCGGGGTCCCACATAGAAGAACTAGAAGGACCTATAATTAGGATATGCAGCTATGTACTGGGGCTTTGGGGAGGAAAAAAAAGAAACAGAGGAAAGATTGGCAACAGATGTTGGCTCAGAGCCAATCTTCCTCAAAAAAAAAAGAAAGAACATCTTATAGTGCCATGATGCTGACCAACTGAGTAGTTTTTAAGATAGCTCTATTGTCCCTAATCTTTCAATGCAAATAAAATAGGTTATCACTGAATACTATTTTATGACACTTAAGAGTATTCACTGATAGGAATTGCTGTTTAGTATTGATAGGTTCATCACAAAACTGCATGTTAGGAAGCAGAGAAAAGAGCTGATATTTCAATCACTGCTTGTAAACAATACTTTCTGTGAATGTCTAGTAGTACAGCACATTTTGTAACTATAGGACAATCCCAGGAGCCACTGCAACACTAGTTCTTTTCAAGGAAATTAACTGGAACAAAGGCTGGGAATGAGTTTTTGTTCTGTTTGCTTGAAGTGGTATTAGTGAGACTGGATCAAGATGGCAGACGGAACAGAAGCATCTACTATCTCTCTCAACCCTAAATCCTGTAAGGTGCTAAAGCAGAAGAAAAATAAGAAAATATGCTACAGCACTGAAAAATGAGAGGGCTAGCAATGGAATAAAAATTTTGAGGAATGCCAGAAAGATAGAAAGTAGATGAGATCAAAGCTATAGACAAATAAAACGAAATCACAACACAAAACAGGTAACCATCCCATCCCCCAACAATGGGCCAGGTGGCAGGCAGAAGGGGTGTCTATACCCAGCCCGTAACATAACAGTAAGTGAAGCCACTGGAGCTAGAGAAGAAGGGCAGTGTCCCCCAGGTACTTGCTTACCCAGAATCAAAATATTGGCATATCCTCACCTGGCAGCACAGGCTGCCACCCCTCCCATCACAGGCTTTGATAAACAGAACTTCCACAAAAAGAGGCTCTCGAATACAAAAATGAGCAACTAAATAAGCAACTAAACAAATTACAACTATGAATCACCAAACTATTACAAGAGTGCCAATAATATGAAAAGCCAAAACAAAAAACTTCAAAAATGAAAAATCCACAGAAGGCAGTAAGTAAAGTTTATTTACTATCCCAAGGGCATAGTAGAGGATACAGAACCATAAAATTAAAAAAACAAACAAACACAGGCTGAGTAGTAGAGGGATAGAGTTGAAGAGCAAAGCTGTGAGCAGGATGATCACAAGGTGAGTCTCCCATTACTCAACCTAGAAGTATAGATGGAGAAAGTATCAGGGAAAGCTAAAAGATACAGAGATAGGTCCAAAAATTCCAATCTCTTAACTAAACAAAAAGGAGATAAAAGAGGGAATGTAGAGAGACAAACAGAGTAGAGTAGATTTCTCTGGTCTGAAGAGTGTTAGGATTCAAGGGTTCAATCACATTCAGCATAGAACCAGATGAATTTTTAAAAGGCAAAGTTTCAAAATACTAAGGATACAGGACAATCCTAAAAGCTGTCAGAGGCCAGAAAACAAGTTACGTACAAGTTAACACTATTGGCATCAGGCCTCTCTTTGATGATGCTGCATGAAGACAAAGCAAGAACCAAGCATTCTAGACTTTCAGTTTCCATTCCCGCATGTAAAAAGCTTAGAAGTTGCCACTCTGCCCCGACAGCAAGAAGCTGAACGAACTGAAAATAACTCTTCCTAAATCCATAAGGGAAGTAAGGTCACAGGGCAAATTCTAGGGCAAAATAAGAGAGACCGACAGGCAAATACAGAGAATCACAACACACTGGAGCAGTAACCTCGTGGGAACCAGCGCCAGGGGAGGAAAACCTGAAATGTAATTGATAAATTGCTGGAGATTCAGTGTAGACAACTCAGTTAAAAACTCCAGGGGGACTCTATCATGTGGGCAGGGGAGGAGGACACTTTTATTTATGAGTTTTACTTGCTGCATTTCTACCAGTTTCTCACAGTGACTATCTGTGAGTAGTCCCCTCGTGGTTCCGGCAGGAGGAGGGGAAAAGCCACCATTTTGAAATATGCCAGAGCATTCTGTTTTACTTAATAAGGTCTGCCCTCAAAAGAAACTATTTAACCAGAGCCTAACTTGCTGGGGTTTTATCAGAGCCTAACTGACCTGGGGGAAAGGAAATACCCAACTCCAGCCTACTTTAGTCATCCTGTCCCACCTAAGGAGGGTGGGATGGGGGACTAAGAAGCACATGTGTAATTCACACTCCAGAGGCATAGGCTCACTAAAAGACTGAGATCTGATCACAGGAATATAAAATACTTCTCCTTCCACACTTCACCACCACATTACCAAAGGCCTATTTACAGCAATTCCTTTGCCTGGTTCATCATGCCCAGTTATCAGGAAAAAAAATTACAAGACACACTAAAAGTCAAAAAACACAGTTGGAAGAGACAGCGCACACGTCAAAATTATGTTATATGGCATCTATGTCATATGGCAGGGATGTTGGAATTATCAGACTGGGAATTTAAAGCAACTATGATTTAATATGTTAAGGGCTCTAATAGAGACAGCATGCAAGAACAAATGGCCACTGTAAGCAAAGAGATGGAAATTCTAAGAACGAACCAAAAAGAAATGCTAGAGATAAAAATACTGTAACAAATGAAGAATGCCTTTGATGGGCTTATTAGTAGATTGGACATGGCTGAGGAAAGAATCTCTGAGGATATCTTATTAGAAACCTCCCAAACTGATAAGCAAAGAGAAAAAAGACTGAAAAAACAGAACAGGATATCCAAGAACTGTGGGACAAATACAAAAAGTGTAACGTGTAAAGAGAATACCAGAAGGAGAAGAAATAAACAAAACAAATATTTGAAACAATGACTGAGAATATTTCCCACATTAATGTCAGACACCAAACCACAGATCCAGTAAGCTTAGAGAACATCAAGGAGGGTAAATAGCCCCCGAAAAATAATAGTAAAATAAAGTAAAAACAAATAAATAAAAACCTACAGCTAGGCATATAGTTTTAAAACTACAGAAAACCAAAGATAAAGAAAATTCCTGAAACAAGAGGAAATAAACACCTCACCTATAGATGAGCAAAGATAAGAGTAACATCCAACTTCTCAGAAACTATGAAAGCAAAAAGAGAGGACTGAAATATTTAAAGTATTGAGAGAAAAAAACCCACCAACCTAGAATTCTGTATCCTGTGAAATTATCCTTCAAAAGTGAAGGAGAAATAAAGATTTTCTCAAACAAAAATTGAGGGAATTTGTTGCTAGTAGCCCTGCCTTGCAAAAAAAATGTTAAAAGAAGTTCTTTAGAGAGAAAAAAATGATAGGGACAGAAACTGTGATTTACATAAAGAAAGGAAGAGCATCAGAGAAAGAATAAGTGAAAGTAAAATAAAACCTTTATTTTTCTTATTCTTGATCTATTGGATAAGTTCAAAATAACAACATTGTATTCAATTAATGTATGTATGCTTTATGTATGCATGTGTGTGTGTGTATGCATATGTGTGCTTATGCAAGAGTGAAATGAATGACAGCAATGATACAAGGGATGAGAGGGAGAAATTAGGATTATTTGGTTATTATAAGGTACTCTCACTACCCATGAAGTGACATATTACTTGAAAGAGGACCTAGATTAGTTGTAAATTTATATTGCAAACTCTAGGGCAACCACTAAAAAAAGTAAAAGAAGAAGTATAACTGATATGCTAAGAAAGGAGAGAAAATGGAATAATATAAAATGCCCAATTAAAGCCAAAAAGGCAGGAAAAGAGTAGAAGATAAAAATAGGAACAAAGAAAAAGGGCAAGAAATAGAAAACAGTAACAAATATGGTAGATATTAATCCAAGTATATCAATAATCACTTTGAGTGTCAGTGGTCTAAATAAACCAATTAAAAGACAGAGATTGTCAGAGTAGATCAAAAAATAAGACCTAACTATAAGGTGTCTGTAAGAAACCCACTTTAAATATAAAGACATATATATTGGGGCTGGCCTGGTGGTTAAGTTTGCGTACTCCACTTTGGTGGCCTGGGGTTCACAAGTTCAGATTCCAGGCACGGACCTACACACCACTCATTAAGCCATGGTGGGACAGCATCCCACATACAAAATAGAAGAAGACTGGCACAGATGTTAACTCAGGGACAATCTTCCTCAAGCAAAAAGAGGAAAATTGGCAATGGATGTTAGCTCAGGGCCAATCTTCCTCACGAAAAAAAAAAAGACACATAGATTAAAAGTAAATGGGTAGAGGAAAATATTACCACGATAACACTAATCAAAAGAAAGCAAGAGTAGCTATATTAATTTCAGACAAAGGAGACTTCAAAGCAAGAAAAGTTATCAGGGATTAAGAAGGGTATTTCATAACGATAAAGGGGTCAATTCCCTAAAAAGACATAACAATCCTTCATGTGTATACACCTAACAAGAGAGCATCAGACTATGTGAGGCAAAAACTGATAGAACTGCAAGGAGAAGTAGATGAATCCACTATCATAGTTGGATACTTCAACACCCTTCTGCAATGGCATAGAATCAGTAAGGACACAGTTGAATTCAACAGCACCATCAATCAACTGGATATAATCAATATCTATAGACTAGTTCACCCAACAACAACAGAATACACATTCTTCTCCAACTCACATGGAACACTCACCAAGATAGACCACATTCTGGCCATAAAACACACATTAACAAAATTTAAAGAATAGAAATCACAACAATGTCTGCCCTCAGACCACAATGTAATTAAACTAGGAATCAATAAGAAAAAGACAACTGGAAAATCCCAAAATATGTGGAGATTAAACAATACACTTCAAATAACACATGGGTCAAAAAAGAAATCTGGAAAATTTTTTAATATTTTGAATTAAATGAAAACACAACTTACCAAAATTTGTGGGATGCAGCAAAAACAGTGCTCAGAGGGAAATTTATAGCGTTGAATGCATTTATTAGAAAGGAAGAAAGATCTAAAATCAGTCATCTAAGTTTCCACCTTAGGAAATTAGAAAAAGAAGAGCAACTTAAATCCAAAGTAAGCATTAGAAAAGAAATAATAAAAATTAGAGCAGAAATCAATGAAACTGAAAACAGGAAATCAATAGAGAAACCAAAAGAAAAATCAATGAAACCAAAAGCTGGTTCTGTAAAAAGATCAATAAAGTTGATAAGGCTTTAGCCAGGCTAAGAAAAAAAGGGAGAGATTATTAATTACTAATATCAGAAATGAAAGAGGGAACATCACTTTGGATACCAAGGACATTAAAAGGATTATAAAGGGATACTAGAACAACTCTATGCTCACATATTTGATCACCTAGATGAAATGGACTAATTCTTTGAAAGACACAATTTGTCAAAACTCACAAAAGGAGAAATAAATAATCTGAATAGGTTTAAATCAAAGAAATTGAATCAATAATTAATAACCCTCCAAAACAGAAAGTGCCAGGCCCAGAATTGTTCACTGGTGAATTCTACTACACATTTAAGGAAGAAATTATACTAATTCTCTACAATCTCTTTCAGAGGATAGGAGAAGAGGGAATATTTCCTAACCCATTCTGAGGCCAGCATTACCTTAATACCAAAGGCAGACAAAGACATTACAAGAAAACTATAGACCAAGTATCTCTCATAAACATAGAAGCAAAAATCTTAAATAAAATATTAGGAAATCAAATCCAACAATGCATGAAAAAATTTATACACTACAACCAATTGGGATTTATCGCAGGCATGCAAGACTGACTCAACATTCAAAACTCAATGTAATCTATAATCACATCAATAGGCTAATAAAGAAAAATCACATGATCATATCAATAGATGAGGAAAAAACATTTGACAAAATCTAACACTCATTCATGATAAAAACTCCCACTAAACTAGGAATAGAGGGAAATTTCCTCAATTTAATAAAAAGAAAACTCCACAAAAAAACCCTACAGCTAACATCATACTTAATGGTGAGAAACATGAAGCTTTCCCATCAAGATGGAAGAGGAAGAGCTTTACTACTAAGAGGAAGAAGGCAAGGATGTCCCCTCTCACCACCCCTTTTCAACACTGTACTGGAAGTAGTAGCTAATGCAATAAGACAAGAAAAGTAAACAAAAGGAAGGAAGAAATAAAACTGTGTTTGTTTGCAGATGACATGATTGTCTATGTAGAAAATCTGAAACAAGTGACAAAAAGACAACTGGACCCAATAAGTGATTATAGCAAGGTTGAAGGATACAAAGTTAATGTACAAAAGTCAATTCCTTTCCCATATTCCAGCAATGAACAAGTGGAATTTGAAAATAAAAACAATGCCATTTACATTAGAATCCCCCAAAATGAAATATTTAGGTATAAATCTAACAAAATAGGTACAAGATCTATATGAGGAAAACTATAAAACTGATGAACAAGATCGAAGAACTAAATAAACAGATATTCCATTTCCATGGATAAGACGACTCAATATTGTCAAGATGTCAGTTCTTCCCACCTTGATCTATAAATTCAATGCAATCCCAGTCAAAATCCCAGTAAGTTATTTTTTGAATATCGTCAAACTGATCCTAAAGTTTATATGGAGAAGCAAAAGAAAAATAGCCAACACAATATTGAAGAACAAAGTTAGAGGACTAACACTACCCGACTTCAAGACTTATACTATAAAGCTACAGTAATCAAGACAGTGTGGTATTGGTGAAAGAACAGACAAACAGACCAATGTAACAGAATAGAGAGCCCAGAAATAGACCCACATAAACACAAAGTCAATTAATCTTTTATAAAGGAGCAAAGGCAATACAATAGAGCAAAGATAGTCTCTTCAACAAATGGTGCTGGAACAACTGAACATCCACATGCAAAAAAATGAATTTAGACACAGACCTTATACCCTTCACAAAAATTAACTTAAAATAGATCACAGAATTAAATGTAAAATACACAACTGTAAAACTCCTAGAAGATAACATAGGAGAATACCTAAGTGACCTTGGGTTTAGTGGTCACTTTTTAGATATAACACCAAAGGCACAATCTGTGAAAGAAATAATTGATAAGCTGGACCTCATTAAAACTAAAAACTTCTGCTCTGTGAAAGACAATGTCAAGAGAATGAGAAGATAAGCCACAGACTGGGAAAAAGTATTTGCAAAAGGCACATCTGACAAAGGATTGTTATCCAAAATAAACAAAGAAGACTTAAAACTCAACAAAAAGAAAACAAACAATCCAATTTAAAAAATAGTCCAAAGACCTCAACAAACACCTCGCCAAAGAAGATATACAGATGGTAAATAAGCATATGAAAAGATGCCCCACATCATGTGTCATCAGGGAAATGCAAATTAAAACAACAAGGATATACCACTACACACCTATTAGAATGGCCAAAATCTGGAACACTGACAACACCAAATGCTGGTGAAGATGTGGGGTAACAAGAACTCTCATTCATTGCTTGTGGGAATGCAAAAATGCCACTTTGTGGTGGTTTCTTATAAAACTAAACATACTCTTACCATATGATCCAGCAATCATGCTCCTTGGTATTTACTCAAAGGAGCTGAAAACTTAACGCCCACACAAAAACTTGCACATGGATGTTGATTCATCAAAACTTGGAAGCAACCAAGATGTCCTTCAGTAGGTGAATGGATAAATGAACTGCGGTATGTCCAGACAATGGAATATTATTTAGCGCAAAGAAGAAATGAGTGCTCAAGCCACGAGAAGACATGGAGGAATCTTAATTGCATATTACTAAGCGAACAAAGCCAATCTGAAAAGGCTACATACTATGCGATCCAAATATATGACATTCTGGAAAAGGCAAAACTATGGAAACAAAAACATCAGTGGTTGCCAAGTATCGGGGGGAGAGAATAGATGAATAGGTGGAGCATAGAGGATTTTTAGGGCAGTGAAAATACTCTGTATGATACTATAATGATGGCTATATGTCATTATACATCTGTCCAAACCCATAGAATGTACAATATCAAGGGTGAACCCTAATGTCAACTATGGACTTTCAGTGATTCTGATGTGTCAATGGAGGTTCATCGAGTGTAACAAATGTACCACTCTGGTGGGGGATGTTAATAATGGGGGAGGCTATGCATGTGTGGGGACAGGGGGGTATATGGGAAATCTCTATACCTCCTCCTAATTTTGCTGTGAATCTAAAACTGGTCTTGAAAAAAATTAAGTATTTTTTAAAATAGTAAAAACAAACAAAGGAATTAAAATGGTACACTACAATGTATCTATTTGACACAAAAGAAAGCAGTAAAGGAGGAAGAGAGGAACAAAAAAAAGAAATGAGACATACAGAAAACAAAACTGAACTATCAAAACTAGCAAGTGAGTTCAGCAAGGTCATAGGACATAAGATCAATATAGAAAAATCAATTATATTTCTATGTACTAACAGTTAACAATCTGAAAATGAAATTAAGAAAACAATTCCATTCATAAAAACACCATAAGCAACAAAATACTTAGGAATAAATTTAACAAAAGAAGTACCAGACCTGAGCCAGCCAGGTGGCCAGCAGTTAAAGAGCATGCGCTCTGCTCCGGCGAACCAACGCGTTCTTGTCAAGCCATGCTGTGGCAGCATCCCATATGAAGCAGAGGAAGATGGGCATGGATGTGACCCCAGGGCCAATCTTCCTCAGCAAAAAAGAGGAGGACTGGCATCAGATGTTAGCTCAGGGCTGATCTTTCTCACCAAAAAAAAAAAAAAAAAAAAGAAGTACCAGACGTGCATACCAAACTACAAAACATGGCTGAAATTTTAAAATACCTAAATAAGCAGAAAGAGATTCCAAGTTTATGAACTGGAAGACTCAAGATTGTTAAGATAGCAATTCATCCCAAATTGATCTACAGATTCAACAAAATCCCTATCAAAATACCAACTGGTGGGAGTGACGTCAGCATCATGGTGGAGTGAGCTTTCCCGTGAACTCTTCCCCCATAAGATACAACAAAAGGAATAGTCACAGACCAACAAGGGAATCCTAGACAGTGAAAAGCAGGATCGGAAAGATCCACACTGCCACACATCTGAGAGTGGAACGTGCTGGGCCCCCGGAGGAAGTGGGGAGAGGTAAGGAGAACTCCTCTCCCTCCCCATCAGATCAGCGATCCATGTCCCCAGGGCTCCCAGAGAGGGAGGAGGGGCGGCCCTCTGCAGGGAAACCGTAGCTCATCGGGCTCTCTCAGCCAGTGGGAAACTCCCACACAGAGGACTCAGAATTGCTATAGGGTACCATCAACATCTGAGCACCCCAGAGAGTGGATTACAAGGGGCGAACGAGAGGCCCCCCTCGCCAGGGACCCAGCAGGCAAAAGACATTCAAAGATTTAATACCCATCCTTCTCAAACTATTCCAAAAAATAGAGGAAGATGGAACACTTCCTAAATCATTCTATGAGGCCAACATCACCCTGATACCAAAGGCAGACAAAGACAATACAAAGAAAGAAAATTACAAGCCAATATCGCTGATGAACATAGATGCAAAAATTCTCAACAAAATATTGGCAAACCAAATACAGCAATACATTAAAAAGATCATACACCATGATCAAGTGGGATTTATACCAGGGACGCAGAGATGGTTCAACATCTGCAAATCAATCAACGTGATACATCACATCAACAAAACAAAGAATAAAAACCACATAGTCATCTCAATAGACGCAGAGAAGGCATTTGACAAGATACAACATCCATTTATGATAAAAACCCTCAACAAAATGGGAATAGAAGGAAAGTACCTCAACATAATAAAGGCTATTTATGACAAACCCACAGCCAACATCATACTCAATGGGGAAAGACTGAAAGCCATTCCTCTGAGAACAGGAACGAGGCAGGGCTGCCCACTGTCACCACTCCTGTTCAACATAGTACTGGAGGTTTTGGCCAGAGCAATTAGGCAAGAAAAAGGAATAAAAGGAATCCAAATAGGTAACAAAGAAGTGAAACTCTCACTATTTGCTGATGACACGATTGTATATATAGGAAACCCTAAAGAATCCATTGGAAAACTATTAGAAATAATCAACAACTACAGCAAAGTTGCAGGATACAAAATCAATCTACAAAAATCAGTTGCATTTCTGTATGCTAATAACGAACCAACAGAAAGAGAGCTCAAAAAGATAATACCATTTACAACTGCATCAAAAAGAATAAAATACCTAGGAATAAATCTTACCAAGGAGGTGAAGGACCTATACAATGAGAACTACAAGACATTATTGAAAGAAATCGATGATGACATAAAGAAATGGAAAGATATCCCATGCACGTGGATTGGAAGAATAAACATAGTTAAAATGTCTATATTACCTAAAGCAATCTACAGATTCAATGCAATCCCAATCAGAATCCCAATGACATTCTTCACGGAAATAGAAAAAAGAATACTAAAATTTATATGGGGCAACAAAAGACCTCAAATAGCTAAAGCAATCCTAAGAAAAAAGAACAAAGCAGGAGGCATCACAATCCCTGACTTCAAAACATACTACAAAGCAATAATAATCAAAACAGCATGGTACTGGTACAAAAACAGACACACAGATCAATGGAACAGAATTGAAAGCCCAGAAATAAAACCACACGTATACGGACAGCTAATTTTCGACAAAGGAGCTAAGAACATACAATGGAGAAAGGAAAGTCTCTTCAATAAATGGTGTTGGGAAAACTGGGCAGCCACATGCAAAAGAATGAGAGTGGACCATCTGCTATCACCAATCAAAAAAATTAACTCAAAATGGATCAAAGACCTGAAGGTGAGACCTGAAACTATAAAACTCATAGAAGAAAATATAGGCAACACACTATTTGATATTGGTCATAAAAGAATCTTTTCGGATGACATGCCTACCCAGACTAGGGAAACTAAAGAAAAAATAAACAAGTGGGACTTTATCAGATTAAAGAGCTTCTACAAGACAAACGAAACCAGAATCAAGATGAACAGACAACCAACCAGCTGGGAGAGAATATTTGCAAAACATACATCTGACAAGGGGTTGATCTCCATAATATATAAAGAACTCACACAACTGAACAAGAAAAAAACAAACAACCCAATCAAAAAATGGGCAGAGGAAATGAACAGACACTTCTCCAAAGAAGATATACAGATGGCCAATAGGCACATGAAAAGATGTTCAACATCATTAATCATCAGGGAAATGCAAATCAAAACAACACTAAGATATCACCTCACGCCCGTTAGAATGGCTATAATCACGAAGACAAAAAACAACAAATGTTGGAGAGGATGTGGAGAAACAGGAACTCTCATACACTGCTGGTGGGAATGCAAACTGGTGCAGCCTCTATGGAAAACGGTATGGAGATTCCTCAAAGAATTAAAAATAGAGATGCCCTATGACCCAGCCATCCCACTACTGGGAATCTAACCAACGAACCTGAAATCAACAATCCAAAGAGGCTTATGCACCCCTATGTTCATTGCAGCATTATTCACCATAGCCAAGAAGTGGAAGCAACCTAAGTGTCCCTCGACTGACGATTGGATCAATAAGACGTGGTATATATATACAATGGAATACTACTCAGCCATAAAAAAAGACAAAATCGTCCCATTTGCAACAACATGGATGGGCCTGGAGCGTATTATGTTAAGTGAAGTAAGCCAGAAGGAGAAAGACAAACACTGTATGATCTCACTCATATGTGGAATATAAACCAACACATGGACAGAGAAAACTGTATTGTGGTTACAGGGGCAATGGGGGTAGGGGGTGGGCACAAGGGGTGAAGGGAGACATATATATGGTGACAGACAAACAAAAATGTACAACCCAAAATTTCACAATGTTAAAAACTATTAAAACATCAATTAAAAAAAAATACCAACCGGCTTTTTTGAAGAAACTGACAAGCTCATCTAAAATTCATATGCAAGTGCAAAAGATCCTGCCAAAACAATTTTGAAAAAGGACAAAGCTGGAGGATTTACACTTTCCTATTTCAAAGTTTCATATGAAGTTACAGTAATTAAGACCTTGTGGTACTGGCATAAGTACAGTCACATAGATGAATGGAACAGAACTAAGAGTCTAGAAGTAAACCCTTACATGTATGGTTAATTCATTTTTGACAAAAGCACCAAAGCAATTCATTGGGAAAAGGACAGCCTTTTCAACAAATGGTGCTGAGACTATTGGAAGGCCACATGCAAAAAGATGAATTTAGACCCTTCACACTATACACAAATTTAACTCAAAATAGATCATAGATCTAAATGTAAGAGCTAAAATATAAAATTTTTCAAAGAGAACATAGGAGAAAATCTTGACCTTGATTTAGGCAGGGTTTTTATATGACATCAAAAGCATGATCCACAAAATTAAATAACTGATAAACTTAATCAAAATTTAAAACATTTGTGTTTCAAAAGACACCAGTAAGAAAACAGACTAGGAGAAAATAATTGCAAATCTGATATAAGACTTATTCTAGAATATATAAAGAACTCTCATAATTCAATAATAAAAGGACAAACCCCAATTAAAAAATAGGTAAAAGAAACACAAATGTCTAAGCACATGGAAAGATGCCCAACATCATTAGTCATTGGGGAAATGGAAATTAAAACCACAGTGCAGCATCACTTCACATCCACTGAATATAAAATAGATAATAATATAAAGTGTTGGTGAGGATATGGAGAAACTATAACATTCACACATGACTGGTGGGAGTACAAAATGATACCTTTTACATTTAGGGAGGTCATGGAAATGTACTAAAATTGGATTGTGGTGATGTAAAAGAATACTCCGTAAAAGCTGCTAGAAAGAAAAATTAACTGTACCATTAGACTAACTTCAAGTTTATGGTATTGGGACAAGTTAGACAATACCACAAGGAAACAATCAGATAAACAAAGTGGGACATTCTGAAAGACAAATGACTTACAATGTTAAGGGCAAACAAACAAATAAAAAAGCAGGGACTATTGCAGAATTAAAGACTACAGATGCACAACAAGCAAGCATAATGCATCAATCTTGATTAGATTCTGCATCAGAAAAACAAAGACATTTCTGGGGTAGTTGGGAAAGTTTGAACTTAGACTGATGATCAGATGATATTATGAAGTTATTGTTGATTTTTATGTGGGATAGTGGTATTGCTTGGTTGCAGAATGTCCTCTTTCCTAGGAGATGTATGCAGAAATAGGTAGGGATGAAGCACATAATGTCCGCAACATACTTTCAAATGATTCAGCAAAAGTAACTGTGTATTCATAAAGATAAAGGAAATATGGAAAAATGTAAATAAGTGAACCTAGTTGAAAGGTATTCAAACAGTTCATTTTACCTCTTCAAACTTTTCTGTAGGTTTGAAATTATTGAAAACAAAAAGTGGGGAAAAACTCAATTATACTCCTGTATACCAGGAACGACATTTTTAAAAAAGATATAATTTATAATAGTATCTAACTATATGACATACCTAGGAATGAATATGTGTATATATATGTACACAATGTACAAGACCTCTTTGGTGTCTATAAAATTTTATTAAGACATTAAAAAGACTTAAATAAGGAGAGAATCGTGTTCATGGATTAGAAGTCCCAATATAATGAGGTAAATTCTCCCCAAATGGCCTATAGAGTCATTGCAACTCCAATCAAAATCTCAGTGTGTTTGGTTGGTTTGTTTAGTTTTGGGGAGGAAATTGATGAGCTATTTCTAAAATGGATAAGGAAGAGCAAAGAACCAAGAAGAGCCACAAGCTCTTGAAGAATAGCAATAAAGTGAAAGGACTTGATATACTATATATCAAAACTTTTTTAAAAGATAAGACTATTGAAGAGAGTTTATATTAGCACAGGAAAAGACCAATAAAACAAAATAAATAGATCCAGAAATAGATCTTTGCATATATCAACCCTTAATATAAAACAGAGAAGGTACTTCAAAGCAGTAGGGAAATAAAGGTCTTTTTGATAAACAGTGCTGGACCAACACACTAACCATATAAAGAAGCAAAAATATTACCTCATACCATGCCATGACAGTTCCAAGTAGCATGAAACTTCAATATAAGAGGTCAAACTATAAAGCATTTAAGAAGAAAATATCAACCATATTCATGACCTAGAGAGAGAATAATTTTTGAAAACATGAAATATAATACACGCTAACCACAAGGGCAAAATTGATATATTTGAACATATTAAAATTAAAATGTTAGTATATCGAAAACATTATGGAAAGACAAGCCACAAATTGGGAAAAGATTTTTCAACACAACTCATACAGGAGTAGTATCCCAAATATATAAAGAACCTCCTGCAAATTATTGAGAAAAATGGACAAAAGACTTTAACACATACTTTAGTCACCAAAGATGAAATCCAAATAGCCAATAAACATATTGGCATTCTCGTATGCTGTCAGTAGGAAAGTAAATTAGTAAAGTCTTTTTGACGAACAATGTGGCAATACATATGAACCTATGAAAGGTGATCAGCCTCATTTGATATAAGGAAAAGGCTAATTAAACCCACAATGAGCTAACATTACACACCCAACAGACTGGTAAAAATTTAAAAAGCCAATACGCCCTTGAGGAAATGTAAATCAGTACAAGAATCTCTGGAAAATAGTTTGGCATGACCTAGCAAAGTTGAATCTAACAAACTCTGTGCCTCTGTGGCTCTGCTCTTAGGTGTATATCCTCTTAAAAACGCATACTCCAAAATATGAGTACAAAATGTCCAGAGCAGCACTGCAATATCCCCAAACTGGAAACAACCCAGGTGACCAAAATAAAATGGAAAAATAAATTGTAATATATTCATACAATGGAATAAGCAAACTATAGCTACATACAATTATATGGGTGAATCTTATAATGTTTAGCAAAAGAAACAAGTCTTAAAAGTATACAATATCATTTGATTCACATAAATTCAAAAATGAGAACTAAATATTGTGTTTAGGGATGTATATATGGGTGGTAAAACTATACAAAAAAGCAAATAAATGAGGATTAGTGACGGTATTAAGGAGGAAAGAGGGGGTTGTGATGAAGAGGATCATATGGGGAACTTCTGAGGTGTTAGAAATATTCTATTTCTTGACCTGGGTGGTTACATGGGCGTTCACTTTATGACTATTTGTTTAAAATATATATTTGCATGAGTGTGTGTCTGTGTATACATACATACATATACGTTTCATGTACTTTCTGTATATTCCACAATGATAAGAAAATACACAAATGGCCAATAAATATGAAAAGACATTCAACCTCACTAGTAATTAGGAAAATGAAAATTAAAACAATAGTGATCACCTATCATGATTTGCCTAAAATGTAAAAGACTGATATCTATTTTTTGTAAGGTTGCAAAAAAATAGGCATTCTCATCTGCTGTCAGTAGAAAAGTAAATTAGTAAAGCTTTTTTGAAGAACAAGGTGGAAATATATATTTAAAAACCCCATATATCCTGTGAATTATCAATTCCAATTTTAAATACCTATCCTAATGAAACACTAGCACACGTACTCAAAATGTGCATGCAAAGATGTTTACCATTCACTACAGCATTGCTTGCAATAGTGGGAAAAAAAATGAATAACTGTCAATAAAGGAGTATTTATGAAATGTGTCATAACTCATACAATAGAATACTATGCAGCTATTAAAAATTAAGATAAATCTATGAAGTGACACGGAACACCCTCAAAGACATTACGTGAACAAAAGCACGTCACAGAACAACACATAGCACAATCCTGTTTTTAAAACATGACCATGTACATATATTTATATATATATAGATGTATGAAAAACAGACTATGACTTGTTCTCTAACCTCAACAGTGATTACCTCTCAGACAGGGAGCGGTGAAAGGGGAAGCAGGGTGAAGAGGGCACTTTCACATCTTACTCTACAGACATACATATTATACGAATCTTCTATAAGAACATAGCCATGGACTACTTGCAGATTTTTAACAGGTGGTAATAGCAAAACAACTATATTGCTCTTTATTCCATTCCAATGAGAACAACTGAATACATTTGGAAATAACTTGCTTTCAAAGCTAATTCTTTTGTTCCTAGAGGTCCCTGAGAGAACCTATAATTGTGTTACAGGGCTGTCAGCCATCAACTGAAGAGCGTTGTGTAGGATACTAAGTGACTAGGTCCATCTCCAGGCTCTCCCCTTGAAAATATTTGCATATGTTCTCATATCCCGGCTCACTGGCAATAGAAATAATGTTTTCCCAAAGCACTTTGCTAAAGTAAATAAATTCTGATGCTACACATCAAATCACAACCTTAGCAAAGTGTAGACGTGGCTGTCAAGATGCATGTTTAGATCTGAATTAGTAATCACACCCTTGGTGAGTGACTTTTCGAATAAGTAGTTTGTATTTGGATTCATAAGGAAGAACCTAGACCCACTAAATCACAAGATAGAGCTTTTCTCTTTCTTCTTCCCTATCTCACTCCACCATAGCCCTTTCCAAATCACACTGTCCATCGCCTATAAAAGTGGGAGAGAGGGAAACCTGATCATGAGTTATTTGGAATCGGTGGTGAATCAAAACAAAAAGTTCTATCAGTATATTGATGAAGGAAAATCCGACTACATGCATACATTTTGGTGTGCATTTTATTTTTGATTGGAATTATATCCGTATGAAGGAAAATTGCCAAAGTATCCTTTACTCTTGAAAGCTAGGCCCTTGCCTTGCTGTGTCAGAAGAAGACAAAAGTAAGCCAGTAATGCTGGAGACGTCCCTGTTTCCATAAGCACACTGACAGGAGAGGAGCTGTCTAGGAAATGCTGTTTGATTGACGAATAGAGGAAGATCTACACACACTTAAATAATACAAATGGAAACACATCAGCACACGCGAGTCACGAGCCGGGTGCCCCGGCATCCACGGGCATGCGTCTTTTCCAGAGGATCTCTTACTCGATGGTGTCAGCACTTGGTCTCGTTATGCCTCTTATCAGCAAATACCTTTTCATTCCAGAATGGAAAACAAGCTAGCAATTAAATACATACAATATTGATGCTTTATTTCCATAAGTCACCAATAAAAGAATGGATTTAATTTTAATACATTTATTTTCGTGTGATTCTTAATAAAACACTTTCAACACATTCTGTACATTTCAAGCCACTCAGAACTGCATTACATTCTATAAATGTGATTTTTTGGGATGAGGTGCCAAGATGTCTCTGTACAAAGATGTACAATATGTACAGTCACTGTAAGTGCAAGCTGTGCAAAGCAGTCTAGAACACTAATTCATGCCAAGGCTTAGAAAACATTTCAACACATAAGACTAAAGCTTGAAACTGCGTTGTTTTTTTTCCCCCCGGGCAAATGATTACTTTATAAACAAATATATGTATATGTCATAGAGAAAGAATAGTTTGACTCTGCAGCTCAGTCAGCACCATGCAGCTGACTGGATACATTACAGGTCTGCTCTCCTAGGCCTCTCTCCTCAGGGAGCCATTTTGCCACACTCAACGGTCTTCTCATCACTGAGCTGCTGCTGCTGCCTTTGGCTGAACCACAGCAACACCAGGAGATTTAAATTTGGGGAGATAAAGGCCAAACTTGTTTTCAATGCCAGCAAAAGTGGCTGTGGCGAGTCTGTATCCACCGATGTGATCAGGATTGGCAGGAGGAAGGTCTGCAATGCGTGACTTAGGTGTTGGTTCTGAGCCAGAGGGTTTGCTGTTGACAGGAAAAAACCAATGGTTAACGTGCTCAAGATTGACGGGGATGGCATACAACTAAACGTTTGTAGTCTGACTCATGCGCCACAAAGAAGAGTGTTTGTCCAACTACTTCCTTATCATCTATGCTGCATTCGTCATGATTTATAGCTGCTTTGCAAGCAACACATTCACATATTTGATTTAGAAGAGAAATGGCCTCAATTTCAATGCTTGTATACATATACAAATAGATCCACAGAAACAAGATCAGAAGAAAACACACTCAAATATTAACACTCTCTGGGAAGTAGGATGATGGATGATTTTCTCTTATACTTTTCTGATTTCCAAATTTTCTGCACTAAGCATAAATTAATCATAAGAAGTTTACATTTTTCTTTTATTTTGACATAATTTTAACAGCTAACTTTTTAAAGAGTAGACAGATTCATGAAGGTTATTACTAAAATTATTTAAAGAAAAATAGACGTAATTCTTACTTTTACAAAACGTGAAAGCGTAGAAAAGCCTGGCTTTGCTAGATTGCTGTTCTTACTTTGTTTGTCTAAGTCCTTCCACCTCTTGGTTCAACAGCTAATTTGCTACTTGGCCTTTGAGCAGGAAAGGGGTTCACAGGTTTATGAGCTGAAGACTCAGATACGGGCTTTGACTTTCTGCTGCAAAGCTGATAATTGCCTGCTTTGGGTACAACCTTTTCCACCCAGAAAATTCAACAATTCCTCTTCTCCCCAGCACAAGCTTCAAGTACCAAGCTTCAAGAGGCCCGGTTTCTGGCCTAGCTCTCACCAGTGATTATGTCCATGGGCATAATCTCTCTTTGAACCTCTTTTGGGGGCAATAAATTAGCTCTAAGCACATCTATACCTATCTAATAATCAATTATGGTGAATAATGAAATCTCGGAGGTGTGAAAGGGCTTGATTGAGTCTTTGAAAGAAAGTTCACAAAAGTGTTACTAATACAAATTTACATCACTTCTGGCAAAAAGGCCATAGAATAAGAGCCAAATGGTAAGAACCTAAATCCGTGAAGCTCAGTATTTGCTTACACTAAAACAATCATTCACACCACATTTTAATTTGCTGCCTCCCTAACCCTACCCTAAGCAGCTGCATATCCTGTGCACGGCGTCACCCATCGAGGTCGTACTCTGCTAACCCTGAAGCTTCTCAAGCCCACTGTTTGATCTAAATGCATTGGTCCTGCAGGATTCTCTGCCCTATCCGTTTCTGAGAGTTCCAAAAATGCCTCTGTAGGCTGAACGAAGACTTGTTTTGGTTTGGGTGCTCTCCTTACAAAGGAATTGAATAGCTGCACTTACAGGCCTCCAAAATCAATGTAAAACCACCGCTGGAGAAGTTCATAGGTGACCAAGGTAACGCCAAACTGGGGAGAGGATCGAAACACTCGAGCTGAAAAAGAGAGACAGGAGTGGGGGCACTTAACACCAGGATGACTGTGGCAAAGACCACAGGTGAGTAACGGGAGCAGGACCCTAATGCCAGCCGGCCATTCCCTACGACCTCAGTCCCTACCTGCAGCCCCTTTCCAAAACGCTGAGGGCCCCTCTTCCCGGAGTATCTTCCAGAAACAGTCGATGACACCGCTGTATGTCGTCTGGCCGGCGCGGGCGGCCACTTGCAGTCTTGTCTTGATGACATCAGCAGGAGTCACCAGAGAAGCGGCAGGCACACCTTCCAGGAGAAAGGCACGTTCAATTCACCCAAAATACCTTAAAAAGGCTAGAAATACTGCTAACATGTAACAACACAATTAGCAACTTTGCTGAACTCAGAGCTTCTTAAATAGATGCCTGGGCACTAATGGGAAAAAAAGATATATAAGCCTGCTAGCTGCTTCAGTGTGGTCACGGCAAAATTCTTTTGTCTTTCTGAATTAGGAAGATCACCCACATTGCATGATTCCAAAGAACTGTGACAGGAAAGAAGTGCAGCAATATCACTAAGACAATTCCCACGTGTTCCCTTTTAGCATTCAATGATTTTACCTCCTTTTTTTTCTTTCTTTTTTCTTTTTGTGAGGAAGATCAGCCCTGAGCTAACATCCACGCTAATCCTCCTCTTTTTGCTGAGGAACACCAGCTCTGAGCTAACATCTATTGCCAATCCTCCTCCTTTTTTTTTCCCCAAAGCCCCAGTAGATAGTTGTATGTCATAGTTGCACATCCTTCTAGTTGCTGTATGTGGGACGCGGCCTCAGCATGGCTGGAGAAGCGGTGCATCAGTGTGCGCCCGGGATCCAAACCCCGGCCGCCAGTAGCGGAGCACACGCACCTAACCGCTAAGCCACGGGGCCGGCCCTCTCCTTTTTTTTCTTAAATAAGATACAAACATTTTCATGGACAATAAAAAATAAGAATGATGTCAATTTAATGAGCTGCTAAAGGCATCTGACACCAAGCTGTAGCGTTTTTTTGCTGATTCTTGTCACCTCACTGTGCGAGGTGACTATCAATACTCACCTGCTTGAGGGGCTAACGAGAGAACTGACTGTGACTCCTTTCAGACAGAAGTCAACACAACCAGAGCAGAGGAGGCCAGGCAACCAGTGAAGGAACAAGAAGGGAACTGATCATCAAAAGGCCTTATCTCCCATCCCTGTGCCCAGCAGTAGGACAAAGAAGATGGATTTCACAACCACACCTTTTACTTATAACCGCAAACAGGGAACACAGGAGCAAGATAACCTTTCTGGGGGGTTGAAATTCCATTTGGCCTGACTATCACTGAATCATCACTAGGCAGACAGAGCTGGCGGACTTGGGGTGCTGGGGTCTGCCAGAGAATGAAGCAAACACCTCCCCTCCACACAGCCTAGCACCTTATTCAGATGAAACTAGGTAAACTGCCTGCCTTTGGAATGTTCTGAATTCTGAACGTTCTCAGTACCTGCCAGCAAAACTTTACTGGTAAAAATTAGAAAAATTCATCTCTCATTCTGAAAACTGACATCAAACGTCTGTGGGCAAGAAGTTGGTGCTGACAGTTCCATGGAAACATTTACTCGGTTCCACCAACCACTGCCAAAATGCCTGTCCATGGTTAGACTGTTCTTTGGCTGTTTTTTTGCTGCTGGTTGGAAAGCACAGACAAGGACTAGAGGGAAAACGTGCTGGCCCCCATTTAAAACTGGGAGATTTTGGAGTACTAGAAAGGGGCTGGACGAGCACCCAGTGCCAAGACTGAGCAGGTAGCTTTATTGGCTTTCAAATGTGCAACTGACTTAAGGTACAGATGCCAGAGGACAAGGGATTTTCAGGACCCACAATAAGGGCTTGAAGCTCCCTGAGAGAATTTCTTAATCATCACAAGTCATTCTGTCCTCATGGGCAAGAACAACAACGTGGTCTACCCCAACACCCTCAGAACCAAAGGCTCCTGCCACACACCACACACACCACACTTCAGGAAGTGCTCAGGATGTCCTGCTATGTTTAGTCAGGGCACCAGAGGAGAAGGAACCCAGTGAGAGCTACACAGTACCATGAGCCCAAGTGGTCAGAGCTACACCAAGCATTTGGGGAGAGCATGTGGGTTTGTGTTCACCCTTCACATTTCTATCTTTGACCAGATGTAATGGAGAGCAAACACGTGCCCTTTCCTTCCTCTGTCATTTCGGAGTGCTGGTGCAGCAGGGACGCCTGGCTCTCCCCTTCTGTCCCAAGTCAGCTCCTTCACAGCTTAAGAGACAGGCCAGACCCGTGAGATGAGAAGGAAACATCTTAGCATCTTCCTGCGTTTGTTAGGCTCCTCTTTCAGATGGAATCCTTTCTGTGCCTAATTCGGTATCTTAGACCAGATGAAGGTCTTCATTTGTTCCATTGACATTTAGTGAGTTCCTATATTACTATGCTGGCCACGTAGGGAAGGCAAGGACAAATGGAATGAGCTCCCAGCCTAGTACAGAGGATAAAACTGATGCAAACTACCACGAATAAAAGACAGAAAGTGTTAACAGACAGAGAAGAGATGCCAGTGAAGTACAGGGTGATTTGCTGGGCAAGTATCGCTTACGTGGTCTAATGAGGACGAAGGTAGAAGGAACGCAGCTTCTTTTCATGAAGAAACCTCAATTTTTAGCCAAATCATGTAGATTCCAATATACAGAAATAGAAAGTGAGGGCATGCTAGATCTGTGCATCAGCATGAGGTATAACAAAGCAACTGATTTGATGAAGAACTTTTTCACCTTAATGCTTAGCTTGGCTGCACCCAAAGTTTCAGGGGCACAGGAGGCTAAGAAACACGTTAATGATGAAAGCCCAATTTAGATGGGCAGATCTAATTTGGCTCTGAGTTGCTAAGCTGCATTAAGCTGTTTATCCACATTATGCAAATGTAATTAACTCTCATCAGAATTACAGCACATCCCACAAAGGAGAAAAAGCGATCATATTTAAACTAAGTCAGATACAAACAATAACCCTTCCAGAAATAAAGGGGAGAAGTACATAGAGATTCTGTACTTCTTAAAGAGAAGGAGGGAAGGATTCTTTTGGTTTAAAAAAAAAATTCTAATTACCTGCCATGGCTCCAGCTGCAAGGAGATTTAAACCTCCCACGTGTCCGTTTTCATCAGCCAGAAGTAGTTTGCAATGAGCATAAACAGGAAAATAGATTGCAGAGAAGGGAATGTCTCGGAGGAAACACGCTTTGGCACCCTGTCACACAGTGAGGAAACAGTACAAAACGGTTGTGTAAACAGTGTGAATGCCCGCTAGGAAGCCAGGGTGACACGCCTGAGGTATCCCTCAAACAGCATTGGGACTGGTATGGAAGGGAAGTGGGGAGAACAGAGAAATATACATGGCTCAAAGTTTGAGAAAAGCTGGTGGATCCTGGAGTCCTAGAGTTGGTTAATTGGGTAATGATGTTATTCTGACAACTAAGAATTTTCTGGTATTTCCAGTATAGATTCAGTTTTTAGGGTTAATAAAAATTCAGTTCTCAAACCTCCAGGCTGCTTATTCTGTTTGGCTTTGGTGGGTGTGAGGGAGATGATGTGTGGGTGGGAATAGACTTGGAAACCCAAGATTAATAGCTTGATTCTAAAAGCAACCAGCAAAGGCAGGCCAAAACATGAACAAATTACCAACTCAAACCACATCAGCTTAGAGGCCCTGAAGTGTCAGGTCAGAAGCTATAGGCAGTGGCAGTGGAAAAGGAGGTGACTATTCTAGGGAAGGGGAAAAAGAAACCATCAATCTTCCCTCCTCATTCCCCATATCCTAAGTAGCAGAGGACTGGGGGGAACCCAGACAAAATATTTTAGCAGGAGGTTCCCATGGGAGTAGAAAACCACCCAGGGACAGCTTGTCTCAGTGACTGAAGCCACAATGAACACCTTCCTCAGCTGGTCAGGAGCCCAGGCCGTTTTACTGCCCAGGGCTTTACCGATCCAGGCGAATACTCCATCTTTGGCACTTGTTTCCCTAATGGCTCTGTTTTTAAAAGACAAACTCAAACATTAAAAAAAAAATTCCAAGGACTCTCTGAAGGATGATACAGAGAGAAACAATATTAATAATTTCAGCTCTCAAAGGGAATTCCAAAAAGGATGGAAAGTGGAGGTGGAGGGGAGGGAATGTGTACAAAACTCTCTCAAGATAGGCATCAGTGGTTTACTGGTCTCCTAAGAGCCCGGTAGCTGTGTGATTCTAATCTAGAGAATTTCTAATTTCTAATTTGCTGCTACAGAAGCCAATTTACACAATTCTACAGTGAAGGATCTATAAATAAATCAGAAGATGCTGTGGAAACACAGTTGTCTATAGCAGCTAAATTTACGTATTCTCCCCTTATACCAAGCAGAAGAATGGAAAGAAATACTCTTGCTTGTTTAAGAATAATAATAGCTTCTGCTCCATTACATCCGATCTGTAATGACGGGAGCAAGTATACCTGCAGGGAAGGAATCTGTTGACTGGCATTTTGCTAAAGTACAGTAGTACACTCTGGTTTTTTTTAATGGAATTCATTATTGACAAATCCCACCACTTAACTTCTTAAAGACCTGAATCCTACCAAACTCAGCTACTGTTTCACTGTGGTCAAATTATTAAGACAAAGAGAAGCCCCTGCTGGGAAGATAACAATAGAGATAACTCAACTCAAAATAAACATAAGACTATTTTGAAGTCCTAAACCAGTCCAAAGAGGACACCAAAGAAACTTTTCCCAAACCCACTATCAAATAAAAGGCTGTGAACCTGAAGCCAGCAGGTCTGCAGTGCCGGCCTCCCTGCTGGCAGCTTTATAAAAGCCTGAAGATGACAACAGGAGAGCCTGTTTGCATATCCCACTGCCTCTAACAGAAGTGTCCTGATTGTTTCTCTTTGTTTGATTTTCTACTCCAGAGACTACCCTGCTGGACAAGATTGCTTTTCCATTTGCCAGGGAGAAGTCTGGTTTCCACATTCTTTCACATTTCTATTGAGTACATTACAACCTCTCTACCGAGACAACCCGAGGGAATCGACTCACCTTATACAGACCGAAAAGGCCCAGGTCCCGGAGCACGTTCAGGGCACTGACCCTGGGTCCTGTGGTGATCTCTCCAGCTACCTGCAGACGAATCTTGACTATCTCCAGGGGGTTAGTAAAGATGACCTGAGAGCCGCCAGCCTGCAGGCAAGGGAAGAGAGACAGAAGATTTCCAAATCAGAGCCCAACTGGCAGCGTAACCAAGAAAAATCCGGAAAAGCCTCCACATTATACCACTTTACACCTCCCTCTTCACGGGGAATGACAGTCTGATGCTTTGGCTTGGCTGATGCTGGAGGGGCTCACAGGGATGGTCCCAAACTCTGTCTCAAGCCAATATGGCTGGGTGTGTTTCTATTTGAAATGTCAAGAGTATTTCTCAGACCAGTCTTTCCAGGGTCAATCCAGCCATATCCAAAATGGCAAAACTAATAAACTCATTTGGAAAACAAAAGTGAAGCCAGATGTGGCAGTGTGGAGCTATCCAATGAAAGGGAAAGAGATGGCAGAAGGTTGGTTGGTATCTTCTACACTCTGGACCTAAAACTCGGATCGACGATGGTTTCTTTCCTCTTCTTAACAAGCGTTCTCTGTAGTTCAGCCAACTGCTGCCGCTTCCTTGGACTGTAGAGCAATTAACACAGCTTTGCCCCACAGAGGTGCCTTAAGTAAGAGGGAAGAAGTCTCCTCTGGTTCAAATTTTAAAACGTATTATCCTGAGCAAAACTCTGAGACAGATACACAGCTACACCCACACAAAAAGAGAGAATTTAGAAAGACAATTTCAGTATCATTTTAAGACAAAACCAGAAAAACTCTTCAAGGCAGAGCTGAGAAATGGAACATCTAGTTACCATGAGTATAACACCAACAAATCACAGCCACACTCCACACTCTCTACTGGTGAGTGACAGAGATTTGAATTTGGATAATGAGAGTGTATTTGCATCCGAAATCTGTTAACTAGTAGAGCGAAAAGAAAAAAAAAAAAAGAATGTTTAACAAAACTGCTACCAACTCCAACTCCTTTTTTGGTTTTTGTATGAAAGAAAAAAATGTGTGTTGGTGTGTATGCGTGTGTGTATATGGATACATAAAAATAAATAATTTTTTTAAAACATATACATATATTTACCTCCATTCATGAAGTGAAAAAAATCTCATTTGCACATCTTCATCTCAACTGTAGCTGTTTACATTATATAATCATAACCATATTCACATAAGCATCTTCATATTATATAATTATAACTTCACGGCAATAGCATGTCACATGTGTAACAGGAAATGTGTGCCTCACTGGGGCTTTGTAATTCCACAGGTATAGAAAGACTACAAACAATACCCATAAAACTCACGCACAGCATTCAATGCCACTTCAATACTTGGCCCTCGCCCAAATCCCTGTTCACTTTTTTAAAACCCATAGTCCTCCTAGACCCCCTTCCAAGGGGCAGCAACAAGTTCCAGCCCATTCTCCTAACAACCTGTGGCTATAACCCCCCACTACTCCTGTTCCAATCCTGACCCTTTACTCCTATCAACATCCACAACTGCCAACACTGACACAAGATTCCTCTTGTCTTCGTGGGAAGCCTATTGTCCTGGGTTCCCTAGGACCCTAATCCGCTTTTTGTCCACCAAGCACAGGGGTGCAGCAATTTGCTGTCTCTCTCCGGGTTTCCTGCAACTCCCAACTCCAGACCAGGGCCACACGGGTCCCCAAATGACGACTGACCCAATTTTACATGTTGATTTGCCTGTGTTTCTCTCCCTTTTAATCTGTTGCACTGCAGGCAGGAGGAAGCGTTTCAATGTTTCAATCTAAGCAAACAATACTTTCAAAAGGATTGCTGGGTGAAAAATTATGTTAAAATGATAATCCAAGTAATTGCTCCTGTAGCTAGTATTAAAGACCAAACCAATTGAAAAAGTTTACTACTTCCCTGAAATCTCTTGTTTGAATAATGGTTGCAAAGACTATCTTTGGGAAAATATGCTTTATGTTCTAAACTAAAGCAGATTAAAAAAAAGAATAGAACCACAAATTTTGATTATAATCCCAAAAACTTGCCACCACCAAACGATGTCAACCCCTGGGTGCTACTAGTTAAATGTGGATATTATGTTTAAATAAATGCAAAGTTCTTTCATGTTTTTAATCATTAGTAAATTATACCACCCTGCAGAGCAGAAGTACCCAACCAGCATCCCCCACCCCACAGTTCTCTCCGCCTTCCTTCTCTCACGGACCCTTCTGGAAGCAGTTGCCAGTTTATTGAGATGTACTCCTCTAACAATGCTTCAAATTTCTTTCTGAGTGTACACATAACAGGCTTTCTATTAAAACAGTACAATTGAGAGAAGTAAATGACATTTTAAAACACAAACACACTGACTGCTGTATGCTTTAACGATTTGTTACCCCGCACACATACTAAGTCCCAACAATGCACTGGACATAACCACAACACTAAATTTATATATATATCACATATCATATATATCAAGTGAGAGTGTAAACAACACAACAATGACACTACAGCAAGGCACATTTCTCTGAGTTTGTTTCACACGTATGTACTCTACTATATTTGAAGAAGGAAAAATCCTAGCAATTGCATAATCTATATATGCTTTAAATATATTTTTTTAAAACTTTATGATAGGCCTATGAATATGTAGGTAAATACTATTCAGAAACACTGAGTAATTTTAGAAAAAATAAACATTGCTATTTAATTTGTCTAAAACTTGGACTATTTTATAACACTTAAAGGGAATATACATGGCAAATATGCACTGCCCTTTTTGAAACTCTGAGGTTGACCACTATCTCACACATATTAAACTGGGGAAGAGAGAATAAAATTGGCAATTAATTCAGTCATTCTGGTAAGAAATCTAGCGACATAGAACAAGGATTATGATGTTATCACATCCTTAACTGAGTGTTTTTCCTCTGAGAATAATACAGGAAAATATCATTTCTCCACTATTTTCAGACTCCATTAATTATAAGTGATATCATTAATTTAATAACACCTTTTCAGAGGGAAAAAACACTGCTTACAGTAAATATAATCATTGAAGATACAGAATTTCTGAAGTGCTAAACTGTGAAATAAAAATATGGTAACTTTTCAATGAAAAAAAAGTATCTCTAATTTTACAAATATGCTAATGTTTGCTATTTTAAAAAGCAACAAAATTAAACAGAAAAAAATTTTAAAGGCCCAATAAGGAAACAGTTAAGTGAAACAATTATATGCTCTGTCAGGCAACAAGATTAGGTAATAAAATCATGCCAAGTGACATAAACGGAACATAAAATATTAGGTACTCATTAATCACAAATACATCAAAATTTACCTAAGTTTATCAAAATCAAAATGGCTTAGAGATGAAAACATTGGTTGCCTCCTGGAAAGAGAAATGAATAGCTAGGAGAAAAAATTTTCAAAGCATACCCCATTGTACCTTTTAAATTCTGAATCATATGAATGTATTAACTACTCAGAAACAAAAACAAATTTAAAACAACAACAACAAGAAATAGCTGTGGTCTTAGAAACAGTGGCTTCTTTCACAGACTAGGTCCTCTCTCACACATTCTTCCCCATGGTAAATTTGGTAATTTATATAGTTTAAGTGCATTTTTAAAAACCAGTTAGCACTAGTTATCTACGGATCCAAAACTTTAAAAAGGCTTATCTACCTGTATATACAACTAAATGAACATCAAAAACATCTAACCAAATATATCTAGTGATCTGAAATAACAGACACAAGATATATAAAGGTTCAAACTAAACCGTGATGATACACAGCTATATAGTCTTAAACAGACACTGTCTAATTTGACATCTTGCTGTTTCTTGTACTGATGCTTATTTTAGATAACATACCATTCCATACAATACCTTTGGTGAATTTTTTCACTCACCAAATCACCAAAATGAGCTTCTAACCCTCTAATTGCTCAATCTCCCTCTTCAAATTTGCTTTTTATTTTTAAAGAGAGGCAAGCATTAATATTATAACTGACTTAGATATTTTTATTTGTCAGTATTAAGTTGTCATTTCTTTGTTCTAGAACTGAATTACAAATGACACAATAAAAGGGAACAAATCTCATTTTGAACAAGGGTTACCTATATACAACAGAAATGGGGAGAATGTAAAAACTTCCATTTAATCTTGTGTCACATAAATTTTTTTTTTAATGAGAAAATAAACCAACTAAAGCTGACAGCAAAAGTTAGGAGAAAAAGGGTGTAATATTGAGATGTCACCACGCCTCCTGATGTGCCTGAGGCCAAGGGGCTGCACACAGGATTAGGCCTGTTGAACCTCCTGCCCTCACAATCCCACCTCAGGGGTAGAGTCCACAAAAGGGCTGGGGACCCGGCCCTGCTTGCACCAAGTCCCCTGTTTATGTCCTTTGATCTGTTGTCTCCTGTAGCTTGGAACTATTTCCCTTTAACCACAAAAAGTCCAATCTGAACAATTCATTATAAAAAAGTCTTCTCTTACAGAGACTTATGAAAATCTAACTTAAATTTAAGGCCACACCAGCCCACTGAACAGATGTACAAAATAGGTGCATTTAAAACAACCAGACAAACTGATAAAAGTCACAGAATTAGTTGTCACTAGGACTGACTCAAGAGGAATGGGAACAGACAGTGACTCTGCCTCATACACCATCAACCAAACATTCTTAGATATTTTATAAAGCAATGGGAAATGCTCTGGTTCTTTCTAAAATAGTCTAGGATAGTGACAGTTTAAAAGGAATCAACTGCAATTTTCTCATTGCTGAGTGATGATATATGCCAGGGTGTAAGGATGTGAACAGATAGAACCACACATACCCTCCACTAGGGTAAGGAAGAGTCAAAATCCCTGTGTACCTATCATAAGCCACTTTGACATAAACATATATGGACTTTTTACTTGTGTTCACATTAGTATGCAAGCATAAAGTCAGGACCACACTGACTCCTGGGGATGGGAGTTGGAGAAACTATTTCCAAACAAATCTTTAGAGATGTGTGAGCTCAGCTTGCTGAGGAAGACATCGCATAGGGAGCTGCTCAGCTAATATTTCTTGGCTCCCAGGGTTAGTAAATGCTCCAACTAATAAGTCGGCCTCTTGCTCACCCAAATAGGTGTGTGTGTGTACGTGTATGCGTGTGTGCATGCACACACATGGGCTGAAGGGAGGAAGCATGGAAGAGTGGAAACATTCTAGGTTTGGAAGGCTGTTGACCTATATTGTCACTAACTTTGTAACCTTGGATAGGTCATAACCTTTCATTCCTTGGTTTTGTAATGAGACAATAGGGATCCCAACAACTGCCCTATCTACCTCACAGAACTCTTGTGCACTAATGCAAGACACTAGGCAGATTGAGAACAAGACACCAAGAGAAGGGATGTGTTCTCCAGAAGGTATGCTCACAGAGGGCCAAGGAAACACCTACAACACGATGGGATTACATTAGCCCTTTGCTGAGAAGTAAATATATTTTGAGTTTTATGACTTCTATCCATTCCTAAATATATACTCTCTGAAAGAGGTAATGTAATCAGGTAAAAGTGCTCTGGTTAGAGTTTAACATAAAAACAGGTATCTACCAGAGTGATGATTAGAAAATACATGTAGGTCAGTCCTATAAGTATAGACTTTTAAACTTTCTCCTTGGTTGACTTGGAAAGGCAAATTTTTTCTCACTTAAGTTTATGGATATGTCTAAGAAACTCTACATAATCTTTTTCTTTTAAAAAACTACCAAAGACACCATTAAGATAATTAATAGAAAAGTCACAGACTAGGAAAAATATTCATAACACATATATCTGACGAAGGACTATATCCGTGATATATTAAGAACTCCTACAAATCAATAATAACCTAATAAAAAACAGGCAGAAGACGTGAACAGATACTTCACAAAAAAAGATATATTAATAGCCGATAAACACATGAAAGGATGCTCAATATCTTTAGGCACCAGGGAAATGCAAATTAAAACCATAAAAAGATATCATTTCACACCAATGACTAAATGACTAAAATAAAATAGCCTAAGACTTTAGACTAGAATGACTAAAATAAAATAGACTAAGAACATCAAACATCGATGAGGATGCGGAGTTCCTGGAATACTCGTACACTGCTGATGAGACTGTAAAATGGTCCACCCACTTTGACGAACCAACTGGCAGTTTCTTTTAAATTGAACATACATCTACCCCATTCTACTCGTAGATCTTCACCCAAGAAAAATAAAAGCACATGTTGACGAAAAGATTTGTACAAGAATGTTTATAGCAGCCTTATTTATAACAGATAAAAACTGGAAACAACCCAAATGTCCATCAACAGAAGAATGGATAAGCAAATTGTGGTTGATTCACACAATAGAATAATGCTCAGTAAAATTAAAAACAAAAAAAAACAACTACTTGATACCCACACAACAATAAGGATGACTCTTGAAAATGTTATGTTAAGCAAAAGAGGCCAACCATGAAAGAATGCATTTTGTATGATACCATTTATATGAAATCTGAGAAGAAACAAAACGAGTGAGAGAAATCAGAACAGGGGTTGCCTGGGGGTGCAGAGGAGTGATTGACTGGAAAGAGGCATAAATGAATTTTCTGGAGTGAAATGTTCCATCTTATCTTGGGTGGTGATTTCATAGTTGTGCACAATTGTTAAAACTCACTGAGCTGACATCTAAGATCTGTTCATTTTTTTATATGTTAATTATACCTTAATAAATTAACATAGATATGTTAAATTTTGATTATATATACATCTATAATAAAAAAAAAAAGAAAGAAAAGCCACTACAAAGTTGAACGGGCTCATCTAGATTTATTTTGACACATGGAGAAGGCCCTGATTTGGTTCCTTAAGAGAGCATTATAGAATAAAAGAAGCTGGTCTTAAAATCAAAATACTTGGGCTCACATGAAACCTGCAGCATATATTAGCTGGGTCACTTAGAGTGAGTTAGTCTTTCTGAGCTTCTATTCCTCATCTACTTATTTCATAGGAGGTGACAATAGTGAATATTAAAGTACTTTGGATATTCTAAGTTGACATTATAGTATTATTCCTGCCCAAAACAGATATCATAATTAAACAGTCAATTATATTTATGTCTGATATGGACATGTAATATGTGTGTATATACATATATTTATGTATTCATACATATATAAAGAGAGACTTTCTAATAGAAAAATAAAAACATGTGGCCTGATAAGAATGGCTCAGCTCTGAGAACGGGAATAAATTATTTGAAACACTACACATACGGCATTCATAACAGATATTTACTGAGTAACTATATACACACAGATACTCTCTTACCCCATCTCCACTTAAAGAAGGGTCAAGCAATTAATAAACCTAAAGTTCAATTTATAGATACCACAACAAAAAAATTTATGTTAGCACATCTAAATTAGCATAAATTCTGAACTAGTAAGTCTTCTTTGAGAAGGTTTTGATATAAGTATAAAACAAAAGTTTGGTTAATGTTCACAATGAAGATTTAAAATCTGAAAATGCACACCCTGTTTATACTTGTATTCCCAAAGGTTATATTCTATTTCTAAAGTGAAAAGTTCCACTGTGATTCTCTGCTGCCCTTAGAAAGTGAGAGCTGCTTGCATTTCCAATCAAGAAGTCAGAGTCAACAAAACTTCCATCTGGTTTAAAAAAGAATGTATGCGTGTCTGTGTGTGTGCACATGCCTATGCATACGAGCATGTGCACATGTGTATGAAAACATTAGAAGGTAATATACCAGAATGTTGACAATGAAAAAGAAAAGTGTCATTTAGTAATATCTCTGTTCAAGGCAAAAGACTCTAAAAATTTTAGGTTAAAAATTTGTGTGAAAGATCAAAGACCTAAATGTGTAAGAGCTAAAACTATAAAACTCTTAGAAGAAAACAGAAGTATAAATCTTTGAGATCTTGGATTAGGCAATGATTTCTTAGGTACGACACCAAAAGCACAAGCAACAAAAGAAAATATAGATAAATTGGACTTCATTAAAATCAAAGTCCAATTCTTCAAAGGACACCGTTAAGAAAGTAGAAATATTTGTAAATCACATATCTGATAAGAGACTAAATATATAAAGAACTCTTGTAACTCAATAATAAAAGACAAACAATCCAATTAAAAAATGGGCAAAGATTCTGATAGACATTTCTCCAAAGAAGAGATACCAATGCCAATACATTCATGAAAAGATGCTCAACACCATCAGTCATTAGATCACAATAAGATACCACTCCACACCCACTAGGATGGCCATAATGAAAAGACAGATAATCACAAGTGTTGACAAGGATGCGGAGAAGTCAGAACCCTCATACATTGCTGGTAGAAATGTAAAATGGTGCAGCCACTTTGGAAAACAGTTTGGCAATTCCTCAAAATACTAATTAGAGTTACCATACGACCCACCAAATTCCACTTCTAGGTATATACCCAAGAGAAATGAAAGCATACGTCCACACAAAACTTTTTACATGAATGTTCATGGCAGCATTATTTATAACAGCAAAAACTGGAAAACAACCCAAATCTTCAACAACTAATGAATGGATAAACAAAATGTGGTGTATCTACATAATTGAATATTATTCAGCAATAAGAAGGCCTGAAGTACTGATTCATGCTACAACGTGGATGAACCTTGAAAATATTATGCTGAGTGAAAGAAGCCAGACACGAAAGACCACATACTGTATCATCCCATTTATATGAAACGTTCAGAATCGGTGAATCTGTGAAGATGGAAAGTTTATTAGTGGTCGTCTAAGCCTTGGTGGCGGGCGGGAGGGAAGACTGTGGCAATAGTCACAGGGTACCAGGTTTCTTTTTGAAAATAAAAATATTCTAAAATTGATTGTGGTGATAGTCACACAATTCTATGAATACACTAAAAACTGCTGAATTGTTCACTTTAAGTGGGGGGAATTGTATCGTATGTGAATTATATCTCAAAAAAGCTGTTATTCTAAAAGTTTTCCTGAAACATAGCAGGCATTCAGTGAATGAGAGAATGAGTAAATCAAAGAACGAATGAATAGAAACATATACCAAATATGAAAGAATATGGATTTGGAGACAGAAGTGGTTTGAATCTCAATTTTTCCATTTACTAAGTGCTAGATTTCACTGAGCTTTTAGTTTCTTCAACTCTAGCTGAGAATAATAATGAGATAATGCCTATAAAGTGTTCAATTCAGTGCAAGATGCTCAAGAAATGGTAGCTATTATGATGAATTATAATGATAAGCAGATATTTTCTTTGATGATATGTAAAATGAAGCAAATCACGATAACAAATTCTACTTTCAAATTACCACAGTGGAATAAGATTAGATTTAAGATTAAGTTTTATCTGGTGAGTATGATCAGAAACTGCCCCTTTTCTATGAGATACAAACATAGCCTAAGTCTGGTTCCCTTCACAGGAGGAAAAAAACTCTAAATTCTTCTCAGCCTTGACAGCTTGTTCAATGAGAATGAATAAACGAAAGAACGAATGCATGGAAACATACCAAACATGAATGAATATGGATTGGAAGACAAAAGTGGTTGAATCGCAACTTTGCCATTTACTAAGCCCTGGCTTAGTAAAACCTCACTGAGGTTTTATTTTCTTCAACACTACTTGAGAATAATAATGAGATAATGCCTATAAAATGTTCAGCCCAGTAGGAAAAGTCCCTACTGCTCATTAGCAATCTAGCAGATTAGAGCTACATTAAAGTAAAAATCAGTGTCAAGGATAGTGCTAATATTTTAGCTAAGTTGAGCAGTAGGTTCATACATGTTCATTTTATTATTACTCTTTATATCTATATAGTGTATACTGTTTTGCACGTATCAAATATCTCATACTTGTAAAAATGAATCATAGGGGCCGGCCCCATGGCTTAGTGGTTAAGTGTGCGTGTTCCGCTACTGGCGGCCCGGGTTCGGACCCCGGGCGCACTCGTGCTGCTTCTCCGGCCATGCTGAGGCTGCGTCCCACATACAGCAACTAGAAGGATGTGCAACTATGACATAGAACTATCTACTGGGGCTTTGGGGAGAAAAGGAGGAGGACTGGCAATAGATGTTAGCTCAGAGCCAGTCTTCCTCGGCAAAAAAAAGAGAGGAGGATTAGCATGGATGTTAGCTCAGGGCTGATCTTCCTCAAAAAAAAAAAAAATGAATCCTAAAACAAAACAAACAACAACAAAAAACATATAATGTCTAAGGAGTGGATATTTTTATTTCTTGGTCACTTCATGATCTAGTCTGTGCACACCATTTTTCCTAAAGGGCAGCATAGTCATTTTCATAGCAGTAGAATTTCCCTCCCTTACATAGGAAACTCAAAGCCCAGGACCTAGCTGTTCTTTCTGCTGAGGAAAAAAAACCTATAAAGCCAATACTGACTGCTCAGTTTGAGCTTTTCTTCTGAATTAACCTGCATTAGGTTAGCACACTAAGTACATCTTTAAAATGGAGTGATCTTTGGAAGAACAGCAGCACTCTTGTCACCTGGTGGCTCTGACAGCATTCAGCCAAACACCCACAGGGACACTGCGCATTACATCACCACCACCGCCCAGGACGGTGAGGGTTCTCGTGAGCAGGCTCATGGGCAGCCACTCTTCCCAGTGTTTACCTGGTGGCTGCCTACCAGGCTTCACTCAGTAGAGAGAGTATTCCTGTACTCCACAGTGCCTGACGGTCCAGAAGCAGAGACGCATCCTTTCTTTAAGGTTTTATTCTATGTTGAAATACATAGAATACATAGAAACTCAATAATTGCATATTTTTTTCCTCCCTGAAGGAAGAGGTTTAGAGGGAACAGGGAAGCAGAACATGTTCGAGGTGCAGGACGGCAGACAACCTAATCGTTCTGCCTAGAGCCCAATCTGACTATTTTTCATGCTGTCAATTTCCTGCTAGACAATCCATCAAAGCTTCCAGAAATGCGTCATGATTAAGGAAGAGATTTAGAGTGTCAGCACAACCCTCAAGGCACCCCAGACTTCAAAAGAAATTCCCAAAGTTCAAACCCAGAAACAGGGTCCATAACTAGGAAGAACAAAGGAACCACATATCTGATTATGGTTTAACGACTTAGGTCACATGTCAGACATGAGAACAGGTCAGCTTCATGGGCAAAAACCTCTAGATATTACAAATGGAAACAGAAATAATTAGCTACACAGAAGAGAAAGAACATCACTTAGGAAATGTTTGGCAAATTTATGCACGTGCTGTGGCAAAACTGAATCAGGAAACTTCTTAACCAAACTGAAACTAAAACCAAGGAGAAAAAGAATAGTTATGATTTGAAAAGCTTCTCTCATTAGAAGAGAAACAATTACAACGTCTAATTGGCATAAAGGAAGAGGAGAAACTACATTTTTGGTGATCTGCTGAAGCAAAGGTTTTATTCTATGTCTATTATTTGTCCTTCACGAACAAAGCAAGTCAGCCAAAGAGGTGAGTTTTCCTCCTGAGAATGCACGTGGGGGCATGCATGCAGGCATACACGCAAATGCATGTACACACCCACACCCCCACACCCACACCCACACACACACACCTAGCCACCTCTTATAGGAACTTCGGTTACAGAAAGGTGAGGACGCAGGTATGTGCCAGGCTGACAAATCTCATCAAGGAGAATCCAGAGCAGCCTCTCTCTCTGACCCTGAGGGCATCTTCTCCGAACTAAAAGCTGCAAAGGTTATCGACCTCATCACCTCAGGTTCCACAAGCAACTGAGGAGGGTTTAGCCAAGATTGTCAGCCAATTCAGCTGGAAGTTATTAAGGGTTTCAGGGACAAAATAGACTAAGTCAGGCTTAAACAAATCACATATTACCAAACGTGAAATGAACACCACAAATAAAATTAGTTGAGCAGCACACTTAGATTTAAGAATTGATCTAAATCCAACGTCACGCTCACACTTTAAAGATAGAAACCTTTGTGCTCTAAGTAAATATAATCTGAATCTCTGCATTCAAATTGTCAATAGCCTCAACATAGTTATGGTTCTTTGCTATACCTTCTGGTCCCTAAAGAAGGAAAATTATAATTATAACACAATGGCTTACTCAGTCCTACACCTAAAATATAAGGTCCAAATCAGCCATCTCACATTTATTTTAAAGTTCCAGTCAATATAAATGTAGGGTAACTCTACCTACTACTCTATTTTCTGTGATATTTAAGAAGAATCAGAAGTAGAACTTTAAAAAATGTGGAAGATAAGGGATCAGGAGCTTCTAAGAGACTAAGCTGACAAAAATACTACTTCTTTTCTGCACTCAGAAGCACTTAGATGATGCAATGAAATTAAAAAATCATTCCATATGATCACTGAGAAAATCTGCTTAGAATCCCTTGAGTTCAGGGAGAATGTCACTCAGATATTATATCTAACATGTATAAAGGTTAAAAGAACATATTTGCCACAAGAAATGCCCAGAATTAATACTTACACAACCTCCAGCAAGAATTTCTGCTAAAAGTGGAATGGAGCCATCTCTTCTGGTAAATTTGTCCCGGACAAAATCATTAACCTAAATAGAAAGACAACATCAGTTAACCAGAATTCCCAACCATTTCCTCTACTGGCATGTTATTAGTTTTCCAAGTCAGCAAAATATTTGTCTCATGATAAAATTAAAAATTATCAAAAGTTTACATATAAATTTAAAATTTTACAAATGCCTTGATAGTGGACCAGTCTCAGTAGCATCATTTTTCATTTTTGGCTTAATGATAATCTAAACCAATGACATAAATTCAATGAGAAAGACACTTACAGTCAGTTTAATGGCCTTTTCTGGAGCAACCCCTATAAGCTGTGGTATCAGACCTAGGTAAACAGAGAGAATCGTTAGCAACATAGATGTACTAGACATGAATATACAAGCCCAACAAGGGATGGTTTTCCCCATATTATTTACCCATCAAACATTTTAGAGTTTTCATTAAAATGGGAAAAAATGGATTATCCTAAACACTCTGTATATGTATGTAATAATTATTTACGTGAAATATAATGTTATGCTTCCTCAAGGCTAACAATTCTTTTCTTAAGTATGCTTCCTTTAAAGCCTAGTTATCTAACACCTCCCAAAAAGTACATGAGGAAGGAATGGAGCCCATGGATCTTCCCTATTCCAGGAACACTGTCAATAAAAATGTAACCAAATTCCCTCTCTTTACAACCAACACCATACAAACATACACAGACACTTTAAAGAAGTCAGTGTTATATGCTTGGAAAAGCTCTGCAAAGCGTGCTGTAAAGTAGACCCAGATTTTGCCACAGATGATGCTACCTGTGTAACAGCATACAGTTGCTTTGTTATTACAGAATACCAACTCCCATAATTTTCTCCTTAGAGAAACTCAGAATTCAGTACTCATTTATTTAAAAGGAAGCCAAAACTGCAAAGAAAAATGCAGTTTAAGTATCATTTAATGGGTATCTTCTACAAGCAAAAACATATGCCTATTGTATTATTTACTAATATATGTCAAACTTAAGACATTTCAAAAGAACCCTCTTAAAACAAAGGAAATCATTATTCTTAGAAAGTTAAATTTCCCAGGCTGGCTGCAAACTGGAAAAGAAAAAAACATATAAACAATTCAACATCTGTAGATATTCATAGAGCTCAGCTTTCTAAAGCATACAGATTATCCAAATTGTTAGCACGTTTCTTGCATAGATTTTTTTAAAGATGCTAACAATAAACATTTTATATCCTTTAAATCACCCAGCCAAGGGGGAGTTATGTATGTGTTTGCACGCTCACTGCTGATCTTAAGCCCTACTTTGAGGATACTGCTGAGTGATTTTCTATGAGTTGAGAGCCAGCAAGTAATCATACATACAGGCTACTGTCAGTCAAACTGAATTATCAATGACAAACACAAATCTGAACACACCTTTAATGGGTAGCAGACTGTTAAAAGAATAAATCAGCAGATGGCAGTCTTAACTTGCTAACCCTCATGATTATCAGGCCCTATTACTTTTAATCTAACTCCCATACAACCATGTCAGCATGTGTATTTGTTTTACAACTTGCCTCCATAAGGCTCACGGAATTTTAATAAAGTACTGATTTATGTCATTTTATCATTATTTCCTGCAAAGAAATTTAGGCTAATCTGTCAACAATTTTGTCAATCAACTGACAGAATAATGGACCAGTTCTAAGCAATATATGACAATCTCAATAATCATAGTGTTCACATACAGGACTCCCACAATCTTCTCCCTAATACAAGAGTCTCTCATTTAAAGGACTGATTTTATTAGCTCACATCCTGAATAAAGCTAGCAATCCCTCTGCCTCTCCTCACCTCCTCCCACCAAAATCATTACACTGGACCCATTTAATTAACATGACATTTCTCCCAAATGAAATCTTCTGTAAGCATCCATCCATTGAGAAGGCTAAACTGTGCAGTATATATCTAGGGTCCTTCTAATAGATGACATTCTCTTTAAAAGTACACCAAGGAGGAAGAAAGGTCATCATTTGACAAAGAAAGATTAGAGATGTCAAAGAAAAAAAACAACCTTAGCTCCACTCAACGAGCAGATTCCCTATTAAATAAAATCTAGATATGCAGGGTTTAATACAGTTTAAAACAAGCATTCACATGACAGATCTGCATTCTGGACAACGCACACTTCTTCCCACGGAGTACACGCTGTACAGCTAGAATTTAGAGAGGCTAGAGCTCTGAATATTTGAGCACAATTAATTACTTTCATTCTCAGGAGCTGAGTATTTGAGCCTAGTTTGATTTCAGAACCACCTTCTTCTCTTATGCTACACATACTGCCAAAAATAAACATCCTCATGACCTGCTCCTTCACATATAAGTGTATCCGAGCTACATTTCTCACTTGAATATCTGCACATAATGCTAACCAGAGGTGTTTTTCCTCCTGTCCATGAGCATAAAGCTTTGTTCAGGCCCAGTCTTTCTTTCCAAGGAAGAGGTTCTAAGCCAAATAGTTCAACAGAGCTCAGAAAGAGCTAGGGATTAATGAGACCGTGTGTGCAAACAAACAAGTACAGTAAATTACATAAATGCCCTGGACTTGAGTACGTATAGAGTATTTTCAAAGAATTCCAAGTGGCGCCCAAAGAGATTAAAAAATTAATCTCCCTCCCAAAGGAAACCCTAAATTCTAATGTGAAAACATGTACATGAAAGTCATTCCCTCTCCAAAGAGAACAAGTTGCTACAAAGCCAACGGGGGTGGGGAGAATTCTGCATGGGGCCGCTGCCTCTGATGCCGACAGCACTGTGCTCAGCCAGAGCTGGTGGTAACATTCCCAGCAGAAGAAAATCTCTCTGCTTTCACTCAGTGCCTCTGAGCCAAGGGGAGGAAGGAGCAAGAATTAGACTTGGAGCCAAAAGGTTTTCTTTTATTTTTTGTAAACTTTGGATGACTCACTGGAAAAGACTTATGAATGGTCTCCTTGGAAGAGACAAAAACATTTGATATTTCTTTCAGTTGAAACAAGTGGGTAGAGGGCAAACTCACCTTCGAGTGGCAGCCTGGCTTCTATTTCACAGAGAAGAGGTGTATTTCTCCTCTCTAATTCTTTGAGAAAAGAAGCTCTCTATTTCTTAGCTGTCGTCCTTGATTTCTACCTGCAGACACGTGCCTTAGTTTGTAAGAGCACGGTGACCACAGACCCATATTGGGACACACAGGATTTGGATTCCAAGAAATATAAATAGCAGGAAGAAGAAATGAAGACCTTGTTTGCAGACTAATATTGCTAGCTATTAGCAAGAATGTAAAAAGGGAAATGAGCAATGAGAAAATAGAATGAAACAGCCCTAATCTGACTGGACAGGCTACGCATTGATTTTCATAACGTGCAATTTAAAAGCTGCTGCTGGTGAGATAAAATCACTAACTTCAGCAGCTGAGATTTGCTTACTCACCCCGGTAGAGTCCAAAGAAGCCCTCATAACGCAAGACTTTCTTAAAGCAGTCAAAGCTGTTTTTGTACATCAGCTCCCCCACAACAGAGCCAGTGCCACGTTGGTTTTGCATGCGGGTCTTCACCAGATCTATAGGATATACTGCAGTAGCTCCCACAGCTACAAATAAAACAATTTTTAGGCTTAAAAGAGAGCACAATTAAATGGAGAATCAATAAGGACAACAAATCCCGTCTCAAAGGACTAGAAAATAAAACACAATATCTATTCTCACAAAAGACTATGTTATTTTTCCTTCTCCCATACACAGCTGAAGGATGACAGGCTTGCAACTGATGGGAGCCATAAATACAGCTGTTTCAGAGAACAACTGTAGTGGATTTTCAAATCATCACCAACATTAGATAATCAACACTCAATTTTCTATGACAACATTAAACTATTATATATAAAACTTATTTCTTTAGATTTTCCATTAAATGCCTAAATATTATACAGTTATCCCTTAAAATGACTATATATGTATACATAGGTGGCTGTAATTTTAAAATTTAGTTTACTAAATTATTTAGATAAATGAATCTTAGTTGCAACCATAATATTGGAACCAAATCTCAACACGACCCTATCCCTATGTACAGAATTTGGTTTCAAAAAATGAAGTCCAGGCTTTAGAACTTCTCAGGGACTGAAAAATTTATAACATGAACTAGAGTATTATATTTTTCAATGTTGAAAATCAAAACATGCTTTGCAACTTCTAAAACTGAGACTCAAAAGAAAAAAAATAATAGTTTCATCAGTTCAGGCTTGTTTTGAAAACTCCTAAGTATTTTAATCACACCTGCTAGGTTCTTCTCAAAAAAGCAACTTCAGATTCTACACATTTTCTATGGAGAGATTTAAGCAAAAACAGTCTCAAATTTTGCCCAGGAGCAGGGAGGGAAGGTTCATTTTAGCAAATAAACTACAAGTCTCGATACTCTTCAACCAGTAAAAGGGGAGAGGAAAAAATACAAGCAGAAAAGCAAAAGTGAATCACTTTGAGAGGTTGTTTTATTTCATAAGGTTCTGGGATTTGTACCCCAAATCTTGATTTCCTACCTGCCCCCACCCAACACCATAAACACAGTTTTATTCTCCATTTCCTCCACCGGCTCTAACCAGCATAATTAAGGTGAGTGCAGCACAGCATCCAAGACTGTCACCTTACTACAGAGGTTTCGTCCTGAAGACAGAGTGGAGCCAGAGGGGCCATGGCCATGCTGGGACAAGTCCTCTGATCACAGGTGAAAATAAAGAACACTTCAGAAAGCCCCGTAGTCGTGACCCGTGCGAACAACGAACTGCACCTTTGCTGATCTGTCCCGGTCTAGTGAGATAATATTACATTAACACAAGCTTGAAATAGCACATAGACATGTCACTCACCTCCAGCAATTGAGCCCAGAGTGAATCTGTAAGCGGACTCGGCAACCTGGAGCCAGACAGTCCTGCCTAAACCGAAAGATTGCTGTGGGGAGGAAGAAAACGTAAAAAGTTTTGGAAAAGCATACAGCAAATGAAAAAAGCTACAATTTGGCTATTTTAAGATTTCTAAATAGATACCTTTATTATTAGCATTGAAAAACCATATCCAGCCAAACAGACGCAGCAGCTTTTCTCCCCCCACTTTTTTATAAGCCTAGTAATGCCTCATTTATCTGCTACTATTGAGAAAGACACTATCATTCTACAGAAACAAATCTTTCAGGTAAATAAACATTTCAGATATAAAATCTTTCCCTCTTCTTTACTTTAACCAACTTACAATTTAAAAATCTTTCTCAAATGTACAAAAACTATCTTGATTCCTAAATCAGAGAATGTTGATCATAATCTACCATTTCTAATGACTACAGGTCATCATATTCATATGTCCATCAGTTACTGCACCAAGATCTAACGCAGCTGTTTGTGCTATTTTCCCATGCCTGACAGCTAGTACTTCTTTTACCAACAGCCTCCTAGTTTGATTTTGCTGCCTCTCATCTTTCAGGGCCTGAAAAATCACATAACTAGGATTGTTAGGACTATACGTAAAGCAAAGTCAAAGGCTTCTCTTTTGGTCTAAAGTGAATAACTTTAATAACTACTATTTCAAGGGTTCAGAACCTTTGTCCCCTTATTTCTGGCTTTGCAGCTCAACCACTGAGGATATCGCTAGTATCTGTGACCGAAGCTACTGAGCATTTGCTCTCCTAGAACTATGTATTCCCCAACTCTACCCGGGCAAAGAAAACAGCTGAAGGGCTTTAAAAACTAAATCCCTAGGGCCTCAGGCTTATACATTTTTAAAAGGCTTCAAATCATTCTGCTATGTAGTTAGGCTGAGAACCACTGTCCTAGCCACATTTATAGTTCTAATGTAAAATCTATTATGATACTAAAGCACAGGGGAAAATCTTATTGTGATTCAGAATGTTATTCCATAGGTATCCCACAGCATAAATGATCTGATTTGCTTTCATTTGTACAATCTCTTCAAAGCTCAATTAACCAAGTTAAACATGGCAAAGCCAGATATTTACAATTTGGAAAGGAACCTATAGAAATGTTTTATCTGCCTTCCTGTTTTGTAAATTTTGCACCACAATAAGCATCATTTCTGTTTTAACCAAAGCATCTGATATCTAAATATTTAATGTTTGATTGTGATCTCTGTAGGCAGAGATCTTTTAAAAGCTCATTATGTTGTGGTTCAATAAATTGTATAGTAAAAAGGAAAATAGGTAATGTTTAATGAAAAGTCAAGATGAAATGCTTGGAGAACCTGGCAATTAGTAAAACATCATTACTTCAAAAAATATCACTACATATTTTATAAATCTCAACTATCCCAATATACCAACTTTATTATAATCTGATTAGGTGAAAGTATAGATCTATTACATCCAAAACTGTATTTAATATATGGGAGAAATCATCATACAAAGGGTGGAAAATTACACGTAGTAGGACATAATCATGGTCTTGTAGGGAATACATTTTTTCCTATCAAGTTAGCCCAAGCAACTGCCTAGCCATCTCTTATGCCTGATTTACATGTTGTAACAAAAGTGAGTAATTAATAATTTGAGATTGGTACTTTTATTTGAAATCTAATAAGGGAAAGAGAAGGATATTTTAACAAAACCTTGAGTATAAGCCTAATTTTGATTCATTCACAGAACTGCAAAAAATGTGTCATCCAAAAAGATAACTACTTTTTGTTCTGTTTATTACTATAGTAGTTATACTAATTTTGGACTGTTTAGAGATTTGCTGTCTCCCAAAAGGTGAAAGTACTTTACCAAGCACTCCAGGACCTGCACCCTAATGCAGCCCATAGGAGTCCTATGTTTTTCAATCTTCTGGAAATAAATTCCCCTGTGAGACCATTAGGAGGATGCTGACTCTTAGCAATTTCTACCCACAGTGAGACCACACTGTACTATTTTGTCAGTCAGTCTACTGCACATACAAAGGTATGATGGTGATACTATGGACAGGACAGGTGACTTGCCAAAGGTCTCACTATGAAATGGGGAAGAAGCAGAGTGATGGCCCTGGTCACCCCAAAGCATTCTCTATTGTTCTTTAAGTCAACAGTCTCCAACAGCTGTTTATGACTGAACACTCCTGCCAGGCAAAGATTTTAAGCACCTAACCCCAATATATGATTTCATTTATAAACTATATGCATGTTTCACAGTACTAATTATATATATATATAAATCTAAATAATAAATATTAGAAAATTACATATAATATACACTTTAAACATATACAAAAATAGAAATTATAAAAGAATGAGATGAAATGAAATGATTTTTTTAAATTTTATTTTTCATTTATTAATGCAAAAATTTGGTATCACTTTAAGGTATTATATTGCCTGAATATGCTTCAGTTAGTTTTTTAAATGTTAATTGAACACAGTGAGGCTAACCAGCTAATTCTGATAACTCTGTTTCAAAGACAACATAGCTGAAAACAAACACAATCTGTACCTTCAAGGTAAAGATGATGTTTAACATCACACATTTTGAAGAAATTCAAGTTATGGCATTTTGCTTAGATTTAAAAATCTTTTAAAATTAACGTGGCTGTTATGCTACCTACTAAACACAAAACATATACTTTTTAACTTCTCAAAACATGCACGTAAAACTTTTTTCCAAAACTGGAGTTTCTCAATCATAAAACTGGGTGAAAACAAACCTCAATCTCATAGATTATGAATTATTTTCAATCATGTCTCCTTCCAAAAAAATATGTTGAACTAAAACTAACAGAATAAAAGGGTGATCCCAAATAAGAATCAAGTAACCACTAATTCCCTTATTCATATAAAAGATCTCTCCTGTGTTCAACTACATATATTTTCTTTATACTCTCTTCCTTTAAAGAATGTTTATAAGCCCTACAAAATCCTATGAAAACTGAAGGATTATATTGTGCTTTAATTCTTAGCTAAAAACATCTCTAACTATAAATACCCAAGTGCCGTTTGAAAGAAACGTCGCCTCTACCCTTATTAAACAGCATTTATTTTAAAAAATACATGTAAAAAAATATATATGGTTACTAAAGGTTTTTTTTTTAGGTTTAGCTATCACTATAACTTATGGTTCACTTGTATTCGGGTATGTAAATTAATATAATTAATGCTATGGATTTCACCTTATGAATATTCATAAGTAGAATGCCACTGTAGCTGTCATCCCTATTAATGACTGTGTACTGAATTTTTAGCATTTAGGCTGAAAGAAAATACTCAGCACTAAGAAGATCGCCTACCGAGAGCAAATAGGCCAAAGGAAAAGGTGCTCTTTCGTTTAAGGTTATGATTATGATCATGAAGGTGATATTTAACAAGATTAATTAAGTGTTTTTCAAAGCAAAATAAGAGCTGAGAATCTTAAATGATTTTTAACCTGCTCTCTTAGCATATGTGTATGAGAGGAAATGACCTGAGATCTCATTTGGAGAGGAGAGACTTCTTTGGCTTTTGTTGTCAAATGTACCTCATCCGATAAATAAGAATTAGATAAAGCAAGGTCATGTCAGTTAACAAGTCAAGTAACTTGCCCAAACCACGCTGCTTCATGCAACATGCCAACCCGATAAAGAGAACTGCCTCTTCCGAACGGCATGCTATTCATGGATAGAAGAAAAGGAAGGAAAAGCTGAAGTCTTTTATACTGAGCATAGGAGGGGGAAAAAAAGGCTAGATTTCACATCAACTAAAACGTATGATTGGAATGGCAAAATAAGGCTAGGGAAAGTAAAACAAAATTCTTTTGTCAGCAAATCACATCTATGAATTTAATATGCCTGGATTCCAATTCAGTCTTCTTGGCTTTACAAAACAAGATTAAAACCCAAAGCTGTGACAGTCAAAGAGACGAGGGTAAAGAAAAAGAAAAAAAAATTCTCCCTAATACTAAACAATACATACTTTTCTCTCAGTTAAGAGGGGAGTTAAATTGTGTTCAAGACTGTAATACGTCTTTAATAATTTAAATGCCTCAATGGCTAATAAATAAATAAAACTCCTAAAATGGCTAATAAATAAATAAATAATATATAAACCCAATTTCCTCCTCTTTGAGAACAGACTTCCATTGATGGTAAAACTATCACAGGTGACAGAGGTAAAAAGTTCCCAAAAAAAGGAACTAGTAAGTGGATTGTAATGTTTTCTCTTTACTCATGAATCCAAAGTTCAAAGAAGATCCACGAGAATGCAAAATACACAATAGAGACAAAGTCCTATGTCGAAGGAATGCTATACACACAATAGAGAGAAAAATCATCTAATCATATTTTGGCAGAATCCAACCCAGCTTATATTCCAAAAGTTCTTTATGTGAGCGGTCTGTAGCTTGAATACATGTTCCCATAGAAACAAAAACTTTTTTAAAAAGTACAAATATGCGCAAGCAGGTCCATTATAGATTTTTACCAAATTTAGCTGAAAAAGTAATTATGTGATACACAGTAAAGAAAAAGTTTGTTTACCCATTCTCATACAGGGCCAAAATTGTCCTTTAACCTGGTTTTAACCTCCAAAGTGCTTCAGGCTCCAAAAACGTCCCATCCTCTTCTCTCTGCAACCCATCTCCTTTTATTTAATTCACTTTCCCCAAATGAAAATTTCCAAGTTTCTCACTGTTCATCTCTATACCACAACATATTTACCCATTCTACTGTTGATGAATATTGGAAAATCATTTCCAGTTTTTTACTATAGCGAATAATGCTGCTATATACATTCTTGCAGGTGTCTTTTAATCAACATATGTACTCGTTCCTGTTAGGGACTACACCCAGGAAAGGAACTGTCAGGTCACTGGGCATGTCTCTCTTCAACTGTAGTTGATACTGCCAAATAGTTTCCAAAGTTGTGATAGAGCTTTATGACAGTTACCATTCCTCCATCTCCTAACCAACACTTGTCATTGTCCGGGTATAATTTGGGCCAATCTGGATAGTATAAAATAGCACTGAATTGTAGTTCTAATGTGTATTTTCTCTGTTTACTAATGATACTAAACTTTTTTTTCTTTCTTCTTTTCTTTCTTTTTTTCTCTCTCTCCCTTCCTCCTTCCCTCTCTCCCACTCTTTCTTTCACCATTTGGATATCCTTTATCTTTACCTTTTGTGTAGCTTGTCTTTTCATCCTTTCAGTGATACATTTTAATGAACAAAAGTTCTTAAATTTAATGAAGTTCAACTTATTAAGCTTTTTCTTCACGACAGGTATTTTGTACCCTGTTATGAAATCTTTGCTTATCTCTTGATCATGTGTTTCTTCTGTTATCTTCTGTATAATTTCATATGTTATCTTCTGTAAGCTTTTATCTTTCACATTTAGAATATGCCAACTGAAATAGACTTTTGTGTATGGTGTGGAGTAGGGATTTTTTTTCTATATGAATCCATCAATTAAGTTTTTAAAAAATGTAATGTAGAATTTCAGCCAGCACAAAAAATTTAAAAAGTTAAATATTTCAGGCAATAAAGAAGAAAATATGAAGATATAATTCTTCCTCACTTCCCATCCCCTCCCACCTAAGGAAAATAGATGAGGGTGGATGAAGGAGTTATGTCATATATACATTTGAGCCCAACTTGGAGCTTGCTCAGATAGGCTTCTCATATTCAACAAGAGGAACAACCACAACAATAATAGTGGTTAACATTTATTGCATGCCAGTGTAAGTGCATTTTTCATGTAATTCTCACAATAATCCTATCAGATGGATACTAGTGTCTCTATTTAATAAATGAGGAAACTGAGAAAGGAAGGATCTTACATTATCAGTGCCCAAGTTCTTAACCTCTGCCTCTTTCATAACTTCTATTTCTGAGCTCACAGATTCTCTACCATGCACATGTGTTTTCACAACTTTCATAATTTGAGATAACAACAAAATATGCCGTCCTTCCTATTTTATACCTAAGTTTCAAGTAGATTTCTATAGGGGAATACTCTACATATGAAATGTAAATAATTATGTATTCCTAGTTTGGTAATATAGGAAAAATTATAAGAGAATAAAAAATATCTTCCGGAAGTGACATGAAAATAGTTATACTTAGCATTATTGTAATTCTGCGGTCTAGAGAATTTAAAAAACTGAGTCACTGGGGCTGGTCCGGTGGTGCAAGCGGTTAAGTGCGTGCGCTCTGCTGCAGCAGCCCGGGGTTCGCCGGTTCGGATCCCAGGCACGCACCAACGCACTGCTTGGCAAGCCAGGCTGTGGTGGCAACCCATATAAAGTGGAAGAAGATGGGCACGGATGTTAGCCCAGGGCCTGTCTTCCTCAGCAAAAAAAGAGGAGGATTAGCAGATGTTAGCAGAGGGCTGATCTCCTCACACAAATAAATAAATAAATAAATAAATAAAAACTGAGTCACTAAATTTGTAGTCTACATGGCTGCCTTAGAATGCTTGACAAATCTAAAATATATTAACTGAAAAAAGTTTTTTCTAAAAATTGCAGAAAGTTTATTACTTTGGTTGCTGTAAGAACTTAGGCATATATTTATATTATTCTACTTGGGTCCTAGCCTGTATTCCTTACAAAGTTTTAATGCTACAAGGAAAAAGGAGGACACATTTAGAATTTTGAAAGAAAAATAAAAATAAAAATCTCTTGATTCACACCATTTTTACAGAATGCAAGAGCTTGAAGGAATCTTGGAAATATTTAAAGGTACTCACTTTACTGTAGGAGAAACTGAGGCCCAGAGAAACTTGTACCAGATCCCAAGGATAGAGAAGGTCAGATTTTACAGTGGATGTAACTAGGGACATTAATTTGAATCCCTCTTAAATAATCTTCATAAATCTGTTTCTATGAAATTCTAAAAATTATTTATGATTTCTACTGAGTTTTATTTTCTTAGGTGTTGTTTTTACAGTAATTTATAGGGGAAAATAGATTTTAAATCTTCATTTTTATTTCTCTACTCCTAACTCTCAGCAATAAGACTACCCAATCTAGCTGATATGTGAGAGGAAAAACAATGCAAGCTCTGAGGTTTCTCCTTTGGGGACAATGCAAGAATACCCAGGATCTCTGTCTGCTCTTTGGAGATTCTGGATCCCTGTGCCATCCTACTGGTTAGGGAAAAGGCAGAGAAGGCACTCCACCACCACTAGACATGCCAATCAGAAACCCAGGGAAAGAGGAAAAAGTGATGGTTTTTATTACTGCCCATTTCCTAAGTATGTGACAAGAGCTTTGAGGCCATCCACGCCAGCATAAAGCATCAGTGCTGCTACTGAAGGCAGGCAAATCATCTTCGAATCCGTCTTCAAGAAAATTTACACCAGTAAATTACATCACCCTCCTAAGGACTAAGAAACATGAGAGATGTAGACTTCAAGGCACCGAAGATTACAAAGACAACTTTCAGATACAGCCTCTAGGAGGCGGGTGAAACGAAAAGTAAGAGCAGCAGAAAGGCTGAGAAAGGAGGAAATGAGTTGGGACTTTTAAATTCATTACATTGTTTTTAATAAGCTAGATGAAATATTCCCCAATTACAAAATTAAGGACACTCCCAGCGAAAGCTATATTAATAGACATGTAACACTGAAAAATACCGCCTTCTGAAATGCAATTTTTCAAACTTCAAGAGCAAATTTTTATAAATGTATACTAAAAACTATAAAATTAAATTCAGTAAGAGCTCTTTAAATATTTCAATATGTCTCAAATTTTTAACTTTATTAAATTTCATTATAAATCAATGAATTGGAATAAATGCATCTATTTTTTAAAGGCTCTGAGAACTTATAATGGAAATAAACTTTGATGGCCACAGATAAGAGTCTTTTGCTACTTAAGAAGCTAAATTGCAAGCTAAATTACATTTTAATCTGCAGGAAGCTCTATTACACACCAAGCAAAGTATTAACATAAAATACAGATATAAAAGCAGTATTTTCCATTTTCAATTTACACACCTGACTACAAAAGTTCTCGTTTATTATGTAAAATAAAACTGGAAATTCTAATTAGTTTCAGAGGCAGAATCATCATTCCATGGAGCCCAAGTAGAAGAAAGATTTCCTACCGAAATTTCCCAAAGTGAACCACACTATGCAACTTGATTTTTCACTAGCACATTTGGGTATTCACCAATGTGGCAGCAATGAAGAAAAAGTAGACTTGGGCTCTTTCCATGGCACACTCATTTAGCTTTTTTCCCTCTCTCCTTGTCTCCTGTCTTCTTCCCTCCTCTCCCCATGACCTCCCCATGTCTCCTAAACTCATAGAGCATCAGTCTCCTAAAGAATCATAAGAGACACAGGTCTCATGTCTATTGAATATGAGAGGTCTCGGGAAATACCAGGAGGACGAGGACTAGTCCTCTTAACCCTCACCCACCCACACAAAGCTATGTGACCATCACTACAACTGAGGCTTCCTCCAAATGCTACAGAAATAGGGGTTTCAGTTTAAAACAAGATTTTTAAAAAACCGTTCCATTCCACTCTTCAAAGTAACATCATGAGGTTTATTTTCCTACCAAAATGGTATTTTTGAAATCAGAAATAGGACTGCATTAACTTTATAGGACTCAGAAGCTATCGTTTAGTCATCCTTAACATTAAAAAAAACAAACTAATATTTTATCAAAAAGGTAATAATAGTTAAGATTTTCTTTCTGGTTCATTAATTAGTTTTCCTGTGTTATTGTTGTATTCTATGAGGAACAATCTCAGTGAAAGATTTATTTCATTAGAGGAACGTTTTGTATCTTAAAAAACCCTATAAATATCAGTTTAATGACACAAAGTGAACTTAATACTAATCTTTAAATGTGACTAGACAAATGAAAGGAAAAGACTGCTAATTCCAGGGGGAAGGAAGCCAAGCCCATATATGTCTGCCCTCTTATTTTCCTTATCTTAATAAGCTAAAAGAAAAAAAACACAAACATGAATCTAGTTACCCCATAAAAATATTCTATGAGGACAGGGGTAATGATTCTATAAAGGTAATTTTTGAGCTAAGTAAAGTCTTTTTCTGGAAAGTTGTTTTAATTTTCATAGCATTTGGAAGCTCTAGGCTGTCATGTACATACTATTTCAGCATTTTTGAAGGTGATTCTATTTATGAGACTCCTCCTACCTGTCTCTGAAGTTCTGCCAGGTTGTAAGGTAAGGCCCCCTCAGCCAACGGGGCTATTCTCTCAATATCTGCCAAAGTCAAGCGTCTTCAGGCAAAAATATGGGAAAGAAAGAACTGTCAGACACCAACAAATTCCTCATACCAAGATTATCTTTCTTTACAAAAAAGGGGGAAAAAAAGAACTATGATTTAAAAGCAGTATTTCCCTATTCACACAAATCATTTTAGTAAGAAAAAAAATCATTAGACTCTGCTTGCCACAACAAAAAGCAAAAGATTCCAGAGAAATAATGTGGAGTACACAAATTTAATAAGACTCCAATGATAGATATTAAAAGTAAAAAACTAATTTTTGCCATAAGCAAAGTATAGATGTTGACAGTTCATACATACTAAATGTATTCCCTCAGCACACATATTTAATGCATAGGTGCAAAGTATCTTGAAAAGGATAAACACAAAACTGATAAATACTGGTTATCTTTAGAAAAGGCACAAGGGTAGACGGGAGACTTTTTTGCAGTATGCTCCATTAAACTCTTTAAATTTTGAACCACATGAACACACAAATGTTTCAAAAAAATTTACTTAAAAATAAGTACATTCCATGAACCAGCTAGAAGGTCACATCAGATCCAGTTCTGAGAATCATTTTTTGAAAGCATTTAATATTATGAAGGAGACTCAAACCTTTTGCTAAAAATGTGAATTCTACATGGATGAGGCACGGCCTGATATTTCATATCAATCACCAAAGATGGGCTGGTATATTTAGTATCATCTCCAGCTCAATTATGTAAAACAAAAGCAATATATTATCCATGTACACTCAACTTCTATTGGCCCTCAGTTCTAGGGTTAAAAACCATTTTTCTGATATTCCTACACTTAAATAACTACTAGAGACGACTGGAAAAAATATGATCACTTAATAGATCATAAGTTCCCTATCCCACAGGTCCTGCTGGGTGCCCATAGATAAGGGTTTTTCTTTTGTATTTGCATAAGATTTTGCAAATTAACTACCCTCTACGTGCTTTGGTTATTTTAGTTTATAAAACAGAGGCATAAAACATCTGAGCTTGTCTGTGACAGTAACTATGATGATAATGTCACAGGCATATTTCAAGAAAATGATACTCTCCAACACAAAATGGTATATACTGTTTAGTAAAATGACCATTCACAATGAACCAAAAAGATTACAAGATTCCTGAACATGTCCTCAGTTTATTTTATAAATTTAGGCAAATTTCCACAAATCTCTAAAATTCCTAACACCTCCACACAGTCCAGATTAAATTGATTTTTTCCAACCCTCTCTTACTTCTCACTTCCCTCCCCTTCTCTCTCATTTTTCTTCCTTCCCCCATTTCCCTCTCTCATGCCCCCCAACCCCTTAATCCCTTCTTTTACCTCTCTCTCCATCTCTTCCCTTCCTTTTTCTTCCTCTCTTCTCTCTCTTTTTCCCCCATCTTGTTCTTTCTCCATTTCCCTCCCTCCATCTCCCATCTGTCTTCCTCTGTCTCTCCCTCCTCCCCTGTTTCTCCTATCTGCCTGTCTCTCTTGGAATTTATATACTGAATAAATGATTGTTAAAATGAACTGAAAGCACACCACTGATTCACATGTTAAAAGAACTGTCTTATAATAAATATCATGAAGAATTATTGGAATAGTTACCCTGTAGCATTATATAAGTCTGAAAGCTGGTATAGGATATCAATTTCTAGTGGGGTGACTTGTCCATAGCGTATGGCACTCTGGGCAAATTCCTCTGAAAGAAAAAGAAAATATTTCAAAACCTTAAAAGATTCTAAATATACAACAAACTTCTACCTTAATCAATTATAATCTGAAAGCTAAAGGCATTTTAATACTATTTTAGAAATCTAAAACTGAATTTAAATACCTAAGTTCAACTATATAAGAATAACTACCAAATTCTGAGGGCTGGCAAAAGATAAAATGTTAAGATGATAAAACAGATAAAGATAAATTAACTTTAAAGATGAAACAATCTCTTTAGAATCCTCTCGCTTATCTTATTTATTCGCTTTGGTCTCCAGAGTCACAAGATAAAAGAACTGGCTATTCTCCAGTCACCTAAAACCTCCTACTACAATTCAACGAAAGGAGTGGGCTTGCCCATCCTTCTGTGGCAACTCCTTCCTAGTACAAACAAGCTGCTGCCACAGTGCCACTGACCTGTTTGACAGACTGGGCCAAGGTTCTTTTCAAAACTGTCAAAGCCATTTTTTCATTCCTGACCTCAGCATCCCATTAAATCCACCTGGATTTTGGAGACCATTATGGCCAAAGTGAAGCATATACACATGGTAACATGCTTTTTAAATCTGGCGTCAGAGTAGTAAACTTAGATCAACCTCATGCCCTAGATAAAGAAAAGTGAAAATGCTTAGATTCAAATCAATATATATTTTTTAAATCTTACCCTTTGTGACTTCAACATCTTTCCTCGTGCCAGCTAGAGTGCTATATATCTTACGAACAAGCTCCATGTTATTCAGTAAGGAGTTAAATGCATTGAAGTAGGAGAAGCTAACCTGGTGTGAGATGCTTCCTCCAGCTGCCTAAGAAATGACAACACAAAAAGTTAAAAAATCAAACAAAAACAAAAAACACGTTTACGGACACTGCACTTTTCTCAAAGAAGATCCAAAGGAGTCTTCATTATTAAAATGATTAACAACCAGTCAATAAATAGAAGGAAAGAATCGTATGAAACACTCAGTGCATTTCATGCCCTCAGGGAGGTCTATGTAATTTAGGTTTTAAGGAAGAAAGCAACATCTGGAAGTTGGACTTCATGGTTCATCTACCTATAAGGTCAGAAACAACGAATATAATTATCACAGATCAAAAACAATGGTTATTTAAACAGGATTTTCAAGACCCTCAACTATGGAACTCCTGATAGTTCTGGATAACCCAAACATCAATGTACAATATAAAGGATGTACAATATAAGGAGCATTTTTTTAAAGTTGCTTTTTTCCCCCCCCACACACACAAAAACCAGTGGTAACTTTGAATTTTAAGACCATTTTACTATATCAACTTTCCTAATCTTTTTTTTTAAGGCCATTGTTATAATTAAGATATTTAACAGCCTGTGCTAGGCTCTAAATCTGTATCATGAAAGATACAACTACCAAAACTCCAAAAAGGTAGAGAAAATCTAGGGAGGATTTATTTGCTATAAATTATGTCTTTAGAGGAACAGTGCAAAAGAGGCTATCTCATGCCTGGAGAGGGATGGCAGGCAATGTGGCCTTCATGACCTCCACAGGGTGAAGAGGTAATTTCTCCCTCTGCCCACCACTTGGACATAAACTCAAAAAAGAATATTTTTCATAGTTTGCAAAAGCCTAATTTCTAAGCCAGGAGTCAGAGGAACCCATATGATTAAAAGCATTCTCTATTAAAAAAGCAGAGAAATATTTATGGAAATACCAGTGTGACAACCTTAATCATAAAGGTCTATTAGGAATAGTGTAGGTAATGATGGGCAAATGTACCCACCCCCACCACCTCTCACACACATGCCTTAGGCCCAAATACACATGATATTTGTATTAGCCTGAATTTGGATACCAGTGTTCCAAAAGCAGGACTCAAATTATTTAATATATTCCTCCAGGGATTGAAATGGCATTTGGTAAATTGAGGCTATAATAGGTCTATCTAACCCAATTGGAAAGATTAAATGGGTCTTTTAATCACCCAAGGCACTGAGTGAGACCTTCTCTCTAGGATTTTCTTTCCTTCTTCCTTCCTTCCCTCCCTCTCTCCCTTTCTTTCTTTCCTTCCTTTCATTTTCTGGCTGGGGTATGAGGTGAGGGTAGGGGAGTGGGAGATGTGTGTCAAGGAGGTGAAATGTGTAGGAGAAAGTGACATGCTCCATGTTCAAATTCACTGAAGAAAAAGAACAGAAGTTGATCTTTCTACCCCAGTCTAAATCAGGGATAATGATCTTCAGCTGAAACAACAAAAGCACTCATTGGCTTCCCTCCATTTAAAACAAGCAGCAATCAAAAACTTACACATAAGTACAACACATGAACAAGAAAACTGGTGAGGAAAGTTTCACCACTCTTTGTGAGGAAGTGGATGACATCAGTTTGCTATTGGTCCAGATGATTACTTTACAGAGATTTGCAGTTTGACAGAACAAAAAACTCTCTGGTCCATGCAGACTGAATGCACAGGTGAAGGGGCAGAGAGAGAAGTGAGCCACAGAGGCTGATGCCCTCATATTTCCTCCATACCTTCTGCCACTGCCTTGGTTATTAAAAGAGTGTAGAGGTCAGTGATGATTCCTCTAGCAAACAGCACCCTGCAGGCAACAAAGGGAAAGAGCCATCCTTATAGCAAGGCTTTGGGAGCCTGGTGGGATGGAAAGAGGCCAAGGTGAAGGCAGTTGTGTCTGGGAGAGGTACTGCCCACTGGAAAAAGTAACTGCACACCCTTGTCTACAAACTCCCTTGTTTTCTTTAGCTGGACTCTGTAAATGGAAATAAACAATTTGGAAAAATACATGAGAGCAAGACGGCGGCTCTGAAAAAAGCTATGATGTGGGGAAAGACTATTCACCATCACTCCCACCTCCCTTATACACACACCTATTTACCTTCTACCAACCAAGCATAAAGTTAGAATAGTTGAGAGTCAGATGGGTCCAGGGAGGCAATCCAGGACCCAATGGTTCAAAACGTTTAAGGAAATAAAAAGTTGAAGTACTTGCTTTTTACTTACTGAAACTAAGTTCTCCTCCACAAAGGGAGTAAGCATGTGAGACCTAATGGTAACCATGATGTCACTGAAATCCAGACCAGAAATCAGGCCACTTTTGTTTTTGTCTTTCAGTGCAAAGGCTTGTCTTGCATGTTCCAACTGTAGCTCCTGGAGGGAAAAGTTAGAAATAGGGCATTAGATTGGTTAAAGCACATCCCAAGTGTAAGTTTTAGAAAGGAGGGACAGACCTCCTTCCCCTACATGCACTTACTACAGAAATGAACAATGTACGGCTCTGACTTTACAACAAAACTTTTAATTTCTTTTAAAAAGCACGTTTTCTGAGAAAATGCATTACATACTACTCCTCACGAAGAAGAATGAATCACAGCATGGCAACAAAGAAAAGGGAGGAGAAAAACACCACTTACTTGAAAAGTTTTCATCACTGAAGAGTATGTTTTCAGTGCTTTATTTCAACCTTTAGAATAAGTAGTAATTTATTCTCTCCTGTTTGGAGGCATTCTTGTCATCTAAAAGTACTTTCTGAATTATAAGTTTAGATTCATTTTCAGTTTTCAATTTTTAAATGTTGCAGTCAAAGTGTTTCTCGCTCTCACACTCTCTTTCTCTCAATGAATTAGACATCATTTTTCAAGCAATTTTTAAAAATGAACTTAGTGAGAAACTCTACTGACTAGCAAGTGCAATACTTAGTAATCATAACATGAATGTTATGAACAACAAACTGCACAACTAGTGTTCAGCTAGCACTCCGTCCAGCTTTGGGCACAGTCACTCATAAACTGTGAAACAATCCAGATCTCTGAACTTTTGTCAGCCAAACTTTGTAATAAGTGATATCAATAAAAACAACAAAATATGCCAATAATACCCTAAGTACTATACGAAAGACAAAATCAGAGTATTTCTGCCCTGAGGACCCACCACATAATCCAAATAAATCAGTTATCACAACAAAATAATAGTGCTATTGGATGCCATTTTCACACTATTTGCAACTCTGGAAATAATATTCATATCTAAATATATAAATATTATTCACAGATAAAATTAAATATTGCAATTTTCAGTACTATTTATGAAAGCTACAAATCAATGTTGCTTTACCTTTGTCTGACATTTAAAATAGTTTTTGGTGGAAGTCTTACCATTTTACTAATTTATTTAATTATATTTTCCTATGGACTTGTGATATATCTCAATGGTAATTCAAAGACATTCAAATTACCTCAGCAGGAGTTCGTCTTATAATAATTCATTAAGCTATACATTTGTTTTACATGGCTTTCTGTATTTGTATGATATTTAACAATAAAACAAGTTTTTAAAATATTTTTTCTTAGCAGGTTGATAGGCTAGAGACAAGTATATCAAACCTACTAAATCTTTCAACAGTCTTAACTTAAAAAAATTAAATGATAACATTGAGGAAAACATCTAAACATTTTAACATATATCATCAAACATCTAAATATTTGGATTTTCTTGAAAAGAGCAATAGAAGTGGAGAAACTAAAACCCTGGTTTTAGCTGGTAAATATGTATGAAAGATAAAGAGTACAAAACAAACAACCAGTATGATTTGACAAAGTTTTCTCACTTCCCTCCCCTTCTACTTTTTTAAATTTCAATTTTATTGAGGTATAATTGACAAGTAAAATTGTAGTGTACAACGTGATGATTCGATATATGTATACATTATGAAAGGATTCCTACCATCGAGTTAAGACATCCATCATCTCACATATTTATCTTTTTTTTTGATGAGGCCACTTAAGTTCTATTCTCTTAGCAAATTTCAATTATACAATACAGTATTATCAACCACAGTCACCATGGTATACGTTAGACCCTCAGACCTCATTCATCTTATAACTGAAAGTTTGTACCCTTTTTCCAGCCTCTTTCTATTTCTTCCACCTCCCAGGCCGTGGCAGCCACTATTCTACCGTTTCTATGTGTTCAACTTTTTTTTTTTTTTTTAGATTCTACACATAAGTGATGCCATGCAGTATTTGTCTTTTTCCGTCTGTCTTATTTCACTTCATCCATGTTATCGCAAATGGCAGGATTTCCTTCTTTTTTTTTAAGGTGAATAATATTCCATTGTGTATATATACACCACATTGTCTTTATCCACTCATCTGCTGATGGACACTTAGGTTGTTTCTATACTTTGACTATTGTGATAATGCTGCAATAAACATGGAAATACAGCTATCTCTTTGAAATACTGATTTCATTTCCTTTGGATATATACCCAGAAGTGGGATTGCTAGATCATATGGTGGTTCTATTTTTAATTTCTTGAGGAACCTCTAAACTGTTTTTCATAGTGGCTGTACCAGTTTACATTCCCACCAGCAGTGTACAAGGGTTCCCTGTTCTCCATATCCTTGCCAGCATTTGTTGTCTCTGCCCTTTTTGATAATAGACATCCTAAGAAGTATGAGGTGATATCATGGTTTTGACTTGCATTTCCCTGATGATTAGTGATGTTGAACAACTTTTCATGTACCTGATGGCCATGTGTATGTCTTCTTTGAAAAAACGTCTATTCAGGTCTCTTGCTCTTTCTTTTTTTTTTTTTTTTTTTGGTGAGGAAGATTGACCCTGAGCTAACATCTGTGCCAATCTTCCTCTATTCTTTCTATGTGGGATGCCGCCACAGCATGGCTTGACGAGCAGAGTGTAGGTCTGCGCCTGGGATCCAAACCCGCGAACCTCGGGCCACCAAAGCACAGTACGCAAACCCAACCACTATGCCACCAGGCGGTCTCTTGCCCATTTTTTAATTGGGTTATTTGGGGTTTCTTGCTACTGAGTTGCGTGAGCTCCTTGTATTTTTTGGATATTAACCCCTTATCAGATACAAGGTTTGCAAATATTTTCTCCCACTCCATAGACTGCCTCTTCACTTTGCTGATGGTTTCTTTTGCTGTGCAGTTTTTCAGTTTGATGTAGTCCCACTTGTTTATTTTTGCTTTCGTTGTCTTTGCTTTGGCTGTCAAATTTAAAAAATCATTGACAAGACTGATGACAAGGAGCTTACCCCCACTACGTTTTCTTCTAGGAGTTTAAAGTTTCAGGTCTTACATCCAAATTTTTAATCTATTCTGAGTTAATTTTTGTCTATGGTATAAGATATGAGTCCAGTTTCATTCTTTTGCACATGGCTGTCCAGTTTTCCCAACACCATTTATTGAGGAGACTACCTTTTCTCCACTGTACATTCTTGGCTCTTTCACCGAAAATTAATTGAGCATATATGCATGGGTTTATTTCTGGGCTGTCTATTCTGTTCCATTGATCTATACGTCTGTTTTTATGACAATATCATAGTGTTTTGAATACTATAGCTTTGTAATATAGTTTGAGTTCAGGAACTGTGATGCCTGTTCTTTCTCAAGATGCTTTGGCTATTTGAGGTCTTTTGTGATTCTATACAAATTTTAGGATTGTTTTTTCTACTTCTGTGAAAAATGTCATTGGAATTTTGATGGGGATTGCATTCAATCTATAGATTGCTTTGGGTAGTATGAACATTTTAACAATATTCTTTCAACCCATGAACACAGAGTATCTTTCCATTTATTTGTTTCTTCTCAATTTCTTTAATCAATGTCTTATAGTTTACAATGTACCAATCTTTACTTCCTTGGTTAAATTTATTCCTAAATATTTTATTCTTTTTGATATTATTGTAAATGGGATTGTTTTAATTTATCTTTCCAATAGGTCACTGTTAGTGTATAGAACTGCAACTGATTTTTGTATATCGATTTTGTACCCTGCAACTTTCCTGAAGTTGTTTATTAGTTCTAACAGTTTTTGTTGTTGTTGTTGTTGTGGAGTCTTTAGGGTTTTCTATATATAATATTATGCCATCTGCAAACAGGGACAATTTTACATGTTCATTTCCCATTTGGATACCTTTTATTTCTTTTTCTCGCCTAATTGCTCTGGCTAGAGCTTCCAATGTTGTGTTGAATAAAAGTGGTGAGAGTGGGCATCCTTGTTTTGTTCTGGATCTTACAGGAAAAGCTTTCAGTTTTTCACTATCAAGTATGATGTTAGCCATGGGCTTGTCATATATGGCCTTTATTATGTTGCGGTACAGTCCATCTATACCTAGTTTGTTAAGAGGTTTTATCATGAAAGGATGTTGAATTTTGTCAAATGCTTTTTCTGCACCTCCATCTATTGAGAAGATCATATGATTTTTATCCTTCATTTTGTTAATGTGGCTTATCACATTTAATGATTTGCATATGTTGAACCATCCTTGCATCCCAACAATAAATCCCACTTGATCATGGTGTATGATCCTCTTAATGTACTACTAAATTCAGTTTTTTGTTGATGATACTTGCATCTACCTTCATCAGGGATACTGGCTTGTAATTTTCTTTTCTTGTAGTGTCCCTGTCTGGCTTTGGTCTCAGGGTAATACTGGTCTTGTAAAATGAATTTTGAAGAAGTATACCCTCCTTTTCTGTTTTTTGGAAGAGTTTGAGAACAATTAGTATTAATTCTTCTTTAAATGTTTGGTAGTATTCACCAGTGAAGCCATCTGGTCCTAGACTTTTGTTTGTTGGTAGGTTTTCGATTACTGATTCAATCTAGTAATTGGTCTGTTCAGATTTTCTATTTCTTCATGATTCAGTCTTGGTAAGCTGTATGTTTCCAGGAATTTATCCATTTCTTCTGGTTATCTCATTTGTTGGTGTATAACTGTTCATAGTAGCTTCTTATGATCCTTAGTATTTCTATGTTATCAGTTGTAATGTCTCTTTCATTTCGATTTGAGTCTTCTTTTTTTCTTAGTTGGTCTAGCTAAAGGTTTGTCAATTTTGTCATTTCAAAAAAACAGCTCTTAGTTTCATTGATCTTTTCTATTGTCTTTCTAGTTTCCATTTCATTTATTTCTGCTTTGGTGTTTGTTATTTCCTTCTTTCCACTGACTTTGGGCTTCGTTTATTCTTCTTTTTCTAGGACCATGAGGTGTAAAGATAGGTTGTTTATTTGAGATCTTGTTGTTGTTGTTAATGTAGGTGTTTATCACTATAAACTTCCCTCTTTTGGAGGGGGCTGGCCCTGTGGCATAGTCGTTAAGCTCACACACTCTGCTTCAGCAGCCCAGGGTTCGCAGGTTTGGATCCTGTGTGCGGACATATGCACCACTTATCAAGCCATGCTGTGGCAGCATCCCACATGTAAAATAGAGGAAGATGGGCACAGATGTTAGCTCAGGGCCAATCTTCCTCAGCAAAAAAAGAAAAGGATTGGTAATTTGCTGCATCTCATAAGTTTTAGTATGTTGTGTTTCCATTTTCATTTGTCTCGTGATATTTTTTGGTTTTCCTTTTAGATTTCTTCTATGACCCATTGATTGTTCAGGAGCATGTTGCTTAATCTCCACATATTTGTGAATTTTCTCCTCTTCTACTGCAGTCATTCTCCCTAACTCACTCCATCCTCCTATCACCTCAGCTCTAACCCTATCATCCTTCAAATAAAGCAGGAATTTTTGGCCTTTATTTCAGCCTTAAAATATGGTTGAAAGTGTTCTCTATGGAAAGGATATTCCTGAGCAGCATCAGAAGCAGACACAGGTCCACTCCCTCTCTTATATATGTTTTCCCTTCCTCATTCCTCCTTTTTTTCTCCTTCTTTATATCTTTCTTATGTCTTTGTTTTCTCCATGCATATGTTTTAGCCTCTCAGAAATATCCAGTGGCAACCATGGGCATGATTAAGCCTTATTAATGACATTCAGTATGAAAAAAAATGTGAACCTTTATCTTAAAGACAAAGCAGAATCCTCAATGCAAGAGTAATGTTAGAAGAATATATTTTCTATTAGGTCAAGAGTCAAAAGACTCTTACGTACCTTTTAAAGATATATATTTGAATTATCACAGATGAAACTATAGGGTATAAGAGATTGGCTTCCAAATGATCCAGTAAGGAACGGAGTGGAATATACAGATAAAACAAGATTGGCCAACAGTTAATAATTGTCAAAGCTGGTTAATGGGCACATGGAGGTTCATTATACTATTCTATTTTCAAATATATTTGAAGTCTTTCAAGATAAAAAGCTTGAAAAATTAAAATTAAGGACTTCAAAATGAGAAGCAAAACAAAGAAAAAAAGAAGCTCCATATTTAAAGCTCTCAATTCACATAGTATAATTAAAACATCAGAATAGAATAGATATTATAAAATATCTTCAATAATGCAAGGGAAGCAACAATGAGAGTGAGCCATCTTTAAAGAAATCTTAAAAAAACACTAATGGGAAGGACATTTCCTTTTTTAAAAAATCATCTCTCAAATGTATAATATTTTCAACTTTTTAAGTTTGAGCATTTTACAAGGTCAGTCAGGTAGCACTAACAGTGAGAGTGTTAGAACAAGCACTGGGTTCTACAAATACACACATCTAAAGGATATAGTTTTCAAACTGTGATCACACTAATGAAGAAAAACAATATTCTGGGCTTATAAAAGATAAAATAAATAAAGATACTCTAAAGAAAGACTTTGTCGATAAAGATACTCTAATAAATAAAAGATAAAATAAATCTGCTTCTGGATTGAAAGGGTGGGTAGGGGAACTGAGGGAAAGGGCAAAGAAAGGAAGTTATGCTGAAGTGAAAGATCTTATGTACTTGGAAATACATTTCACCTAAATATGAGATGAAAACAGCAGAGCTTCAGAAATAGCATGGCTTTGGATGAGACTGAACTAGTACATTTAACTCTGTCTTCCAAAACCCCATTCTTTATTAAAATCACAGTAAACTCAAGGACAAAGAGAACAGAAAAGGAGAAGAGAGCAACTACATTTTTAAGGTTAGAGAGCAGGAGGGCAAGTGACAACTGACTTAGCAGACCCAAGAAAACTAGAAGTGGAGAAAGCCTAAAAGCAATCCAATGTACATGACAGAACCCCTCAAAGACTCAGGAATTGGCTACACTAGTACCCCTGGAAGTGACAGTAGAGGTGGAAATGAAAACAGGAGGCTTAGATAGAAATCTGTTTTTAAAAAGCAGGTAGTTACCTGTCCTACTCCACCATAACCAGGCCTCTGCCCTTTCCCAACCCTGGCAGAAGACTAGAGGTTCACTGTCTGGAGAGTCTAACAGAGGATCTCTGGACTAGGGGAGACCAGGCACAGTTGAAAAGAGGTAATTAAATGAAAGTCCATCTCCATACTGAACGTTGAGACCTCCAACCTTCCTGTCTTACTCAGCAACCAGAATGTCAAAAGACAGATCTAATACTCCAGTGGGAGGCCAGATAATTATTCTCTGATTCTCCAATCCAAAAGAAAAGACCTGACCATACAGACATTAGAGGGTCCCCAATAAAACAGCCCAGCCAGAGAACTTTACAGTAAGGTCCAGAGTTAATAAGTCCTACCATGATCCCAAAGCTCCCAATAAGCCTCAATCTTAAATATGAACAGAGGACCAAGGACCATCAGACATACCAGAAAAGCATGAAAACAGAGATCCAAAGAAAGAGAAACTTGGAAGAAATAGGCACTTTTCAGGGAGAAGAAAATTAACAAAAACAAACAAACACAAAACTCTGTCTTGAACATCTTTGGAGAAGTAAGAGAATATAGTACATCCAAGAAAGAAGAACAGTATGCTATTTTTAAAAAAGAAATATTCAGAAACCAAAAAGAGGGCCGGCCCTGTGGCTTAGTGGTTAAGTGCGTGCGCTCTGCTGCTGGCGGCCTGGGTTCAGATCCCGGGCGCGCACCGACGCACCGCTTCTCCGGCCATGCTGAGGCCATGTCCCACATACAGCAACTAGAAGGATGTGCAACTATGACATACAACTATCTACTGGGGCTTTGGGGGAAATAAATAAATAAATAAAATTTAAAAAAAAAAAAAAAAAAAGAAACCAAAAAGAGCTCCTGAAAATTAGAACTACAACAAAAATTAAAAACTTAATAGAAGGTTCAGAAGGGAAACAGGAGAGAAAAGAAAACTAAAGGATCATATATTTAATATACTTACTAGTTCTAGGAAGGAAGAAAATAGAAGTAAATAAGAAAAGTAATAAGAATATTTTCAAGAATTAGGGCACATAAGTTTTCAAATTAGAAGAGTCCACTGACTGTCCAGCATAATGAATAAAAATAAACATATATCAAGGAATAACATTGTGAAATTTCAAAACATTAAAGAAAAGAAAAAAGTCTTAAAACCCTCCAGAGTGGAAAAAAAAGTTTCAAAACAAAATCAAGAATGAGAATGGCACTGGACTTCTCAGGGGCAATACTGGAAGCTAGAAAACAAAAGAGAAATGTTTTCAAAATTAGGAGGAAAATAAATTCCTACTAGAATTCTATACCCAGCCAAACTAAGTGTAATGATAGAGGTTTTCAGATATGAAAAGTCTCACAAAAAATTATCTTACTTTCCTCAGGAAGCCCCTGTAGGAAGTATTCCACCAAAAACAGAAAGTAAACCATAATAAAGGAGATTCAACATAACAGAAAGGCAAATGGATTCCCCAGGATGAACGTGAAGGGAGATCAGACTGACAGCCATGCAACCAGTATGAAATCCAGCCTCCAACCATGAAGCAGGTCAGAAAGTTTCAGGAAAATGGTGCAGGGGATATGGAAAACAGTCTGGTAGTCCCTCAAAAAGTTAAACATAAAATTACCATATGACCTAGCAATTCCACTCCTAGGGATATACTCAAAAGATCTGAAAACAGGTATTCAAACAAATACTTGTACACCAATGTTCATAGCAGCACTATTTACAGTAGCCAAAAGATGAGAACAACTCAAGTGTCCATCAACTAACAAATGCATAGACAAAATATGGTATATCCATACAATGGAATATTATTCAGCCATCAAAAGGAATGAAGTACTAATACACGCTACAACACGGATAATCCTTGAAAACATTATGCTAAATGCAAAAAAGCCAGACAAAAAAGTCATATTGTATAATTCCATTTATATGAAATATCCAGAATAGGTAAATCTATAAAGATAGAAAGTAGATTGGTGGTTGCCAGGGGCTGGGGAAAGGCAGACATGAGGAGTGACTGCTTGATGGGTACAGGGTTATCTTTGAGAGAGATGAAAAAGTTTTGGAATTAGATAGAGGTGGTGGTTACACAACACTGTGAATAGTAAATGCCACTAAATTGTGCACTTTTACATGGTTGATTTTATGTTAAGTGCATTTTACCTCAATTTTTACAAAAAAGAAAGCTCCTGGAGAGCTCCAAGAAGATGAAATTGATAGAATACCTAATGTGTTTTAAATATATTAAAATGAGATTTTAATAACTGAGGCAAAGTTTGAGAATGAATTAGCATTAATACATAGAAAACTAAACAAATAAGAAAAACTAGAAACTCTAAGTAATCATTTTAGTCATGCATAGTGTTTAAAAAATTATAGTAATTCAAATATGATTATTGACCTAAGCAGAATCATGACATAATTCTATGGGAGGTGGGGACAGAAAATGTCCAAGTCTGCAGTAGAGAGGGAGAGGTGAAAGAACTAGCTCCTAATCTTCCACAGTTAGAATTCAATCAATAATATCTAAAAGTGAAAAGTTAAAAAGTAGAAGTGCGGGCTGGCCCCGTGGCTTAGCGGTTAAGTGCGCACGCTCCGCTGCTGGCGGCCCGGGTTCGGATCCCGGGCGCGCACCGATGCACGGCTTCTCCGGCCATGCTGAGGCCGTGTCCCACATACGGCAACTAGAAAGATGTGCAACTATGACACACAACTATCTACTGGGGCTTTGGGGGAAAAAAAAGAGGAAGATTGGCAATAGATGTTAGCGCAGAGCCGGTCTTCCTCAGCAAAAAGAGGAGGATTAGCATGGATGTTAGCTCAGGGCCGATCTTCCTCACAAAAAAAAAAATGAAATAAAATAAAAAATAAAAAGTAGAAGTGCCAGCACAAGTTTATTATTTAAAGCTATGGAAGTAAACACCAAAAGAAAGAGTTTAAGGAAGTTCCCCTGAGAATGGGAAATGAGAAATGGGGGTGAAATGCTACAGGGGATTGCTATTTTTTTGTAATAAACTTAATAAAAGTAAAAGGGAAGGAAGTCGAGGAGGAATGGTATATATTTACACCAATTATGAAAACCAGCGAGCCCTGGTGGTCTGGTGGTTAAGATTCGGTACTCTCACCACTGCAGGACGGGTTCGTTTCCCACTCAGGGAACCATACTACCCATCTGTCAGTTGTCATACTGTGGTGGCTACATACTGTTGTGTTGCTGAGACCTATGCCACCAGTATTTCAAATACCAGCAGGGTCACCCATGGTGGACAAAGTTCAGCAGAGCTTCCAGACTAAGATAGTGTAGGAAAAAGGACCTGGCCACCTACTTTGGAAAAAACTGGCTATGAGAACCTTATGGATAGCAGCAGAGCATTGTCTGACCTAGTACCAGAAAGCGAGAGGATGGCGAAAAGACTGGGCAGGGTTCAGTTCTGCTGTACAAGGAGTCAGAGGGTCACCAGGAGTCAGAATTGACTTTGACAGCACTAACAACAACAAAAATGAAAACTAAGCTCACCTGGAGAAACTGTGTGAACTCTGTGTAGTTAAGATGCTTCTTCCGATTATGCCCAAAATGCAGTCGGATAAATTCACAGTCCCAGTTAAAAGGGATATGATGATGAATAATAGTCTGTCCAAAAATTTCTTTGACATTTTCTTAAAAGGGAAAACAAAACAAAAAAAATTATATCTGGAATAAGTAGTTTAGTCCACTGCAATGTTCCTACAGAAAGAAATTAAGAGAAATTTTAAAAGTCAATATTATCTGCTTCTGTTAAGATTAGCTGCAAATTTTTTTGTGCCCAGAAACCCATGCACAGGAACACAATTGATACAAAATATAATTTTACACTTAAGATTGTGTACCATTACACATAAGGCCATGAGATTCTTAATTTCTCTTGATTTAGTTTTAATTAGGAAGTGATTTATATCTTGCACTATAAATGGCTGCTACTTTGCATTCCAGTATAAAATCAATAGTGTTTTCCCGGTTCCTCAAGGAGTCGAATTAAGCCCTTTATCAGAAGCATGAATACCTAAATTACAGTATAATGCAATATTTGTCATACCAAGTATGGTTTGATTGAGGCTTGATTATTACATTCACACTAGCCTGAATATGTCTATTGAAGATAGGTATAAGACATACTACCAAAAGCATATCATTAGCTCAGCAGCAAGCACCTTATTAAAAGCTTCTGATATTGTCAAAAATACGGTCTTGACACAAAGCTTCAAAATCCCCATAAAAACCATGATTATTAGTCTCAACTATTAAAATATTTTAAGATAAGTGAAATTAGTGATTCACTTTTAAATAAAGAAGGACTAAACACGGTGTACTAACTTTTAGATAGGAACCAGTCACACTGTGTAATATACAACCAAAACCCTCTGACAGCTGGTCTTCATGCACTAACAATGTCATTCATTTTCTTCCACAGTTCTACGCTTACAATAAAAGTCAATTCACAAATGACTGGTACTTTAACAAGCATAGACTGGATAGACTAATTTAGAAGCTCATGCCAAAAAAAAAAAAAAAAATTTAACAAAGTTAAGAAAGCAGGAAGCCTGTTTTACCGATGTCTTAAGAACAAAATTATTTTCAAATTTAAGCCAATTATATTAGTGAAAGGGTTTTACCATTGATAGCTATCAATTATACTAGGGAATTAGTAAACAGAAGTTTAATGTTTTATAATCTCCAACTATGCTACTTTCTCTAATTTCTGCAAATTCTGTGAATTAGATACAGATCTCATATTGTAAATGGTTTAATGGATTCCCTTTAGTTTTATATACCTTTTTTTCTTGATAAAAGCATTGCTATGGGGGAGGATGCATGTGAGTGTGTATACGTGTGTCTGTGTGTGTGTGTAAGAATCCTAATCTAGAAATCCTACAGTCTGGACTCAGTATAACAGCTCTGAACAGGTCACAGCAATCAGTAAGTTGGAAGAAGGCTTTGGATGTCACTGGGGAGATGGGATTCTCATCTTTTCTTTTAAATGGAATGTAGCATTTATTTCTTGCTTAAGTAGCAACAGTATTTCAGAATTTTCAAACCATGTCAAATTATTTTCACCTCCCATAAACACAAATTAAATATATATGGGTTTTTGTTTCTAAAAGCAAAGAATTAACTCAATATCAATTCATGAGATGCTAGCTTCTAACCAACACAAAAGAGTGCCCTTAAATCTATATGAAACTTCAACAAGTTGTAAAATATGTTAAAGTTTACAAGAAAATTAAAATTATAAGGGTTGCAAAACATATTTAGAGCTAAAATATTATGGCAGATCAGCAAAGATTTTTTAAGATCCTCCTAATTAATTAGCTGCTTCTATTTCCAAGTTAATTAATTTGATTTCTTATTTTTAAGGTCTAACAAATAAAGTGTTAAACTAAGGAAATATGAAGAAATTAATGGAAAGTAGAATAGGATAAATTACTATATATATTTAATTTAAGTAATATTAATTATTAAAAGGAATAAGTTATTTTATGATAACCTTCATTGTAAAGGTCACAACTCCCAAAACTCAACTATTTGATAAGAAATATACATATTGCTACCTAGATAAGTTTTATATAATGGTGGAATAAAGCTGAATTCCCTCTATATGATCAGAAAATATCAGAATCTCCAGTGTGAAACTATATCAAATAAAGTTAAAGATTCAAAAACTTTCAAACTATGAAAGTTTAATTATCTATGAAAATTGTTTTTTATTATCACAAAAAAGATATTTATAAACCAAAATTATAATGTATAATTTACATTCACAGAAATGGCTCTATAATAAAAACTGTAACTGAAATCCTATTTTGTAAACTTCCTAGCAACCTCTAAATAAGATCTTAGAATATCTTTGAAACAATTAAAATGATGGCCTAAATTATGCATAATGGGCCGGCCCCGTGGCTTGGTGGTTAAGTGCACGCGCTCCGATGCTGGTGGCCCGGGTTCGGATCCCGGGCGCGCACCGAGGCACCACTTCTCCGTCCATCCTGAGGCCGAGTCCCACATACAGCAACTAGAAGGATGTGCAGCTATGACATACAACTATCTACTGGGGCTTTGGGGGGAAAAAATAAATAAATAAAATCTTTAAATTATGCATAATAATATCCCTAAATATTGAAGTATCATTTTCCATAAGTATTTGTTTGAAGGTTTCCTACTTCTCTCAAAGTGGTCACCTGACAGCTTTGTATATGGTTTTATTATGACCATTATTATGTGCTGTGGTTTATTGATTACCCCCAGACACTTTCAATTATTTTAGCCATGTCACAGGCTACAACTATAGTTATTAGGACTAACAAAACTTCAAACCTACTTTGGCACCTCTTGATGTACCCCACTTCCCTTCTGTTGTTATTTACACTACAAATTGCCTACAGATAATTCAGGAAGCTTACAGAAATAATTTGTACAATTATTGTCTTGAAGTCCAATTCATAATTACCACTTTATTTTTACCAGGATATGCTTATCAAAGAAAAAGTTATACAAAAGCTGCAGAACTGGAGAGCTTATCCTTGTGTGAGGCAATAGCTCAAACAGCTGATGTTCTTCCTATCAAACACGGTTTTATCAGATTTTGCACAACATGAAAAGGAACACCAATAATCTTAAACATATCCAATACATTTAACTGAAACTACATAGCAAGTTTTCCCCCCAGAGAGAATCCCGTCTTTCCAGTGGCAAACAAGGGTCTTTAGCTTTAAATAGCACTCCCCGGAGTGCTATTTTAGTGGCCACAGTTCTGGCCTGGATGAAAGGGATATGACAGTCACATCTTATTGGCAGCAAGATCATGATCTAGTGTTTTATAGTAGGTTGGCATTGCTAAGGGAAATAGGAATCCATTTGTTTTCTGACATATAGAAAACAAAAGACCACTTTTTCACTTCCTGCAGAGCATGGGCTTATGAAAGAGATGGTTTATAATTCCTTTGAAGAGGGAACTGGGGCCAGATACAAAAGTAGCCTGTCATTATGTTCTCTTTGCTCAAAGGAGAGGAGTACAATGATTTGTCAGGAAGGCAGGTAATGGTGACAACTGTGATTAAGTAAAAATGTTCACAGACGTACAACATTAGTCAGTTTAGCTGTATCAGTCACTTATGATGATTGGACTAGATGAAATACACATTGAAGCATATATATTATGTAAATATGTCTTAACAGAGGTTTTAATTTCCCCAGCAGCCCACACTGTGTCTCCCCATCTCATCCACCCTCATCCCTCCCCTGGTCCTTATGGGAGCTTCCTACAGGTCTCGTTCACCTTTCTGCAGTACAAAATTACCTCTGACCGGGGCTGGCACTCTTCTCCAAGACTGCCGCCATGCCTGTTCCATGAATGAGCCTGGAAGGAGCTGCTGTACCAACGGTGTGGCCAGAGAACTCCTCCTGTAGGTATACAAGCCATCAGCCCTGTGACACAGCCCACCTACCATCAGCCCAATGACATCCTGATTCCAAGGATTCCAGCCCAGCAGGAGCCACTGCTTCCAACTTATAGGCTTGAGAGCAAACATTTTTATTGTCAGGGGAAAAAACTCCTCAATAGCTCAGTTTCACCAGCACAGTTCTCAAAGTGAAGTCAGAGAGGCTTTTAGAAGGACTCCCATCATGAACAATGAATATCCTTGTGCATAACTGAACAAAAACAATGGCGAGACTTGTGGAAGTAAAGAGTTTTTCAATGAAGGAAAACTTGGGGGGAAAGAAGAGGAACAACTAAGAGACCAAAAAAGAAAACAAAGGAAAACAAACAACAACAACAAAAAGATCAACATCAGGAACTTGCAGAGGAAGTCCCAACCAACATAGCATGTTGACTCAGGCCCAGACTTCCAGGTGGGTATTAGTTTCCTGGGGGGCCTCTGTTTTTCTGAGGAAAAGTATTCTATTAACCCTTTACCTACCTCCAGAAGGGACTACTGTACAATTAGTTAACAAAGTGGTTCTGCTGCCAAGGATGTGTAAAGGTCCATTTCTCAGGAAAGATGAGTTTGCATTTAAAGAACATCTATTACTATAGAAGCTAAAGGCTTCAACAGTCTACCACCAAATAGCATAAAAACTAATAACACCATGTCCCTTTTTTTACCTCAAACTATAAGCTACTCTCGTAGTCTTGAGTATTAAAATGACCTTCTCTGCAATATCTGAAAAGAGTCTCAAAAATTCTTCCTGATTTCATTTGAATGCCCAGGTGAAGCTCTAATTCTTACCAGAGTAAACTAAGTATTTATTACCATTAGAATTTCATAATTTGCCATATCTATAGCTTTGTTTCCACTGAGAAAGGTACGACATTTTTCACATCTACACTTCCATCTCCTGAACCTTTTAATAACAGCAATGGTTATGCCTAAATCATCCCAATCTATTCTTCTGTTTAGGGAAACAGAGTCTATTTTAGAGGCACAAATGGAATACATTTTTATTTGCTGTACATATTGATGGTCAAACACAGTATAAAATCAAAAGGAATGCCTGCTTTTTAAGGGTTCTACAGTCAGCGGCTGAAGATGTGCCCTTGGAAAAGTTCACTTTGGAGAGTTCCCATTCCTAGGCAAACACTTTGGAACACAATGTTGATGAGATTTTAATAGAAAACTTAGAATGTATAACATGTTTTATATTCACTTAGTTAATGGATAAGGGTTTGGGTTTTGTTTTGTTTTTATTTTTTAGAATGATTACATCTTTGTTAAAGCAAGAGGCTTTTATTTTTTTAATTTGCGACACATGCATGGCAGCTATTGACAACACAATGTAGTATAACTGGTTATTTAGCTTACCTTAACCTAATTCTATTGAGCAGAATATCCAGTATACCAGTGGATAATAGTGAGACTAAGGCAAGTTTATACTGTATCTAGCACACACCAGTCATGCAAGGGCCTCTACAAGGCTCATGCCACCAGGCAGTAACAGATACACAAGCCATCAAGTAATTATCCACAGCATGCATTAGAAGTTTTATTAAAGGAACATCAAAGAGGAAACAATTAACTAATGGCTCTATTCACTCCTTTAAAAACTCCAGAATCCTCTCCTGAGCTTGCACATTCTGAAATGGATTACCAAGGTCTCAATGGTAAGTCCTCTCCTCCAGAGTAGAGGCATCCCTAACAATAAAAAAAAAACTTGTCCAGCACTCAAGTAAATGTTGTTCAATATTGCTATTTATATAAATACTTGTAAAGATCCACACAATTTAAGTATATAATTTGATGCGTATAAAAAGCATATCTAAAAAAACAAAGGCATAGATGAGAACAATAGATACAAGTACACAGATAACATCATCATCATAGTCCACAAGAGATACCGATGACATAATAGTCTTTCCCCACCCTATTACACTTTGTATCCAATATTCTCTCCCACCTTTCTCTCCTGATGTACACAAGAGAAAATTACACTTTAAATAAGCTCCAAACTAGAAAACATAAGGCCATTTGGTGAAAAAGATTTAGAGTTAGAATGGATCTAAAATTTCCTTTTACCTAAACATATGTCTATAAATACATAAGCACAATTCATGTTATTAAGTGGGTACAAACATGAAAACTGACCTTTATCACAGATCCAAAATCCTATAAAAATAAACTCCAAGTTAATTATTTCCTTATGCTGAAATTCTGTAGTCTTGAATATGGCCTGAAATGAGTGAGTCTTAGAAATCTTGTTAAATTGCACTTGTAACAGTTTCAATATTTTTCCTCTTTTCTTAAGAATATAAAATTAAACCTTCCTTCATTATGATTCTTTTCATTTTAGCTAAGAAAATTTATCTAAAAATGGATCCTCAAAACTAAGGAGGCAGGGCAGAAAGGGGAAATAGTCAAGGTCCTAGGAAATAGGCGAGCACCATCAAGAGAACCATCCAGCTGGGCAGGGACCCCAGGAACAATGTTGAAAGTGGGGTCGGCTTTATCCTATTCAGTAAGAATTGTCCTGTCTTTAGATTATGGAGCAGAAGAATGAAAGCAGGATTCTGGAGGATTTACATGTTATTCAGTTCATACCAGGTGCTTTAAAAACTAAAACTGATTTGTTTTGCTTTCAATTCTAATTCTATTTTCTTGAAATTCTAACTCATAAATCATAGTCTGAGGGAAAAACAAAAGATCTATGAAATGCTCAAGTTGGGGTTTAACTACAAGCTTTCATTTGCATGAAATAATAAGGTGTGTATAAACCACTCAGCTACTTCCTACACTCATTTTAATCTATTAATCAACAATGGCATGAGTCTCTATTGTTAGTCTGTTTGGTGAACTGACTTGAGGAACTTACTTCTAAAAATAGAAATTGGGAAAAGCAATCAAATGGAGGAGACACAAAGAACCATGATACCAGGGTAGGAGGAACAAAATAAATTAAACTTTGGTTTTGGGAAATCTAATTCTTAAACACTGGACACATGATAGAAGCACAGGTATACAGTCACTAATGCAGATATTTGTATCAAGTTATTTCCCAAGCATTTCTGCACCACATTTGGAGGTGAGATGTGAGCAATTGAAACTAAAAAATGCAGCATTATGAGGAGTAAAGAATTAATGTTGAATGATGCAATGATAAAAGTTTTATGCTTTAAACTATAGAATCTAGGTTTTTCTGAGAAAAGTCAACATTCTTTAGGAGGCAGAATGGCCAGAGCTTGCTCCAAAGCAGGGAGAATGACAAGATATACACAGAAACCTATAGAGCTCTGCATAGGTATTTATTTGGGAAAACCTTCTTATACAGAAGACAACTGGGTCAATGGGCAGAAGGAAGGAAACAATCAATGCCAAGCTAGAAAATGTGCCCACTAAGAGCCCAGCAAAGGCACCACTGGTCCTTCCAAATACCTGTACTCTCTCATCATTCTTACCATGGCAATGATACTTTTTCCTTTGGGTTTAACTAAAAGATATTTGTTTTATAACAAACACTACAGTGAATAAATATGTAGCGCTGTGACTCAGGGAAAGCCTGATTTTTAAGAGTTTCTCTACCACATATTGATGCTGATTCACACCATAAAAGGGGCTCAAGTTCAGACTTACAAGACAAAAAAGTTCTGGAGATCCGTTTCACAACAATGTGAAATACTCAACACTACTGAATTGTACACTTAAAAATGGTTAAGATGGTAAGGTTTATGTTATGTGTTGTTTTACCACAATAAAAAAAATCCAAATGTAAAAAAGGGAGGAGGGCTCAAGGTCCTTGAAAACACTACATTGTTTTTAATGACAAGCCTGTTGCAGGAAAAATTAGCTGATACTTTTACTAAACATAAACTAATTTCTACAAATAAGCATCTTTAAAAACTAATACATGGCTATAAATAGAAATCCTAGTTTATATGCTTGTGAGACATGACAATGTGCTAGATTACATGGCTACTGAAGGATTTAAATCAATTTCTACATCCAACTCAGACGGTAATTTTAATATTCTAGCCTTGTTTCCTAAAGCCAAAAATCTAAAACGGGGGTTCAGAGAATGCTAACCATTCTTGCCTTAACTCCCTCCTTTAGTTCCATTCTTGGTGTTAAAATGACATAGCGGCAATTTTCCAAAGATGCTACAGAGAAGCTCTGAACTCTACTCAAAAATCCCTTAAAGAATGAGATTATTACTCCACATTGTTCACAGTCTATTTCATAAAGAATTTTGCCCAGGCTGGCCCAGAACAATAAAATTTTACACTACCTATTTTAGGAATGTGAAAGTGTCAGTGACTCAATGAGCTGAAGCAACAGCATTCCTAGATTCCTTCATTTTTTCCAATAGTCTAATGCTTTGAAGAAAATAAAACCGTTTTAATTTTATCTGTGTAAATCCTTTTAGGAAATTAATACTTTACTTATTGACGAGCTCTTAAATAAGAAGCAATCTATATGCAGTTGCTAGATTTACCAATTAAAGATTGGACCAGCCTCACTAACTTCACTTATCACTTAGAATCTTTTTTTCTCCTTACCAAATGTCACCTCTCCATTTCCACTCTTGTCAAACAATTGGAAAGCCACTATGAACATGGAATCTGGAGCACATAAAACAGATTCAAATGCCAAAAACTCTTGATAGGAGATCAACCTGGAATAAAATATAAAATGTTATTGGCTGGTAAAGAAAGCGAAAACATCAGGCACTTAACCTGTCTTTACTGTATGAACTGTAGCTCAGGGTAACCAAATAATTGATGAAGGGAAGTTCTTCTTTATAGAGGTATTCCAGATAATAAAGAAAGAAAGAAGGAATGACAGAATTAGAATATTACCCTTTGGTAAACCCCTAACAAATTAATGGATCTGGGCAATAATCAATAGCCCCTCACATCAAAAAGAGAGAGAACAAGATCAAAAATAATTAAACCTGAATCTGATCAAGTCTCTGAATCAGAGTTTCTCAACCTTGGCACTCAACAGTGCCATTTTAAGCTAGATAATTCATTGTTGTGAGGGCCTCCTGTGCATTGTATTAAGTTTAGCAGCATCTCTGGCCTCTACCCACTAGATGCCAATAGCACCTACCACATTGAGAACCGCTGCTCTAGTTGTAATCAACAATTTACAGAAAATTAAAAGGACAAAGGAACACAGTAAACATCACCACAGAAACACAATCAGCAAAAATGCAGTCTGTAGGAAACCACAGGGCAAACATTCTATCGTTGCAAAAAAAACACAACTTGTAAAGATATGGAGCAGGGGCCAGCCCCATGGCTTGGTGGTGGAGTGTGCGCGCTCCGCTGCTGGCGGCCCGGGGTTTGGATCCCAGGTGCGCACCGACGCACCGCTTCTCCGGCCATGCTGAGGTCGCGTCCCACATACAGCAACTAGAAGGATGTACAGCTATGACATACAACTATCTACTGGGACTTTGGGGAATAAAATAAATAAATGAAAATTATAAAGATATGAAGCAGAACCTCATTAAAGACATAAGAGATATAGCAATTAAATACAAGACAGATCTTATTTGGATTCTGATTCAAAGTAAAAGAACAATTTTTTTTAATTTATAAGGAAATCAGGAAATGGACATACTGATAAAACACAAATACTTGATGATATTAAGAAATCAATGTTAGTGTTCTTGAGGAGGTTTGTTTTGCTTTGGGCAATTTTTCTTATCTTTTAGAGATACACACTGAGACTTTTACAGATGAAATATGTCATCTAGAATTTGCTTCAAAATAATCCAGGGGATGAAAGAATGGGTAGAGGAGTAAATGAAACTTACTTTATAATTACTTTAATAATTATTAAAAGTGGGTGATGAATTCACTACACTATTCTCTGTTTTATACATGTTTGAAACATCAATAATAAAAATTTTTAGGGCGCGCCCGGTGGCACAAGCGGTTAAGTGTGCGTGCTCCTGTGCGGCGGCCTGGGGTTTGCCGGTTCGGATCCCGGGCGTGCACCGATGAACCGCTGGTCGAATCATGCTGTGGCGGCGTCCCATATAAAGTGGAGGAAGATGGGCACAGATCTTAGCCCAGGGCCAATCTTCCTCAGCAAAAAGAGGGGGGATTGGCAGATGTTAGCTCAGGGCTGGTCTTCCTCACAAAAAAAAAAAAAAATTTTTAAAGGAAACTTCAAAACAAAAAGGGGAAAATTAAAGCTTATTGAGTCCTATTATACTCAGGGTTGTGAAATTAGCCAGTGGCCAAAATTACCTTCACTGACCTTATGGAGCTGTCATATGCTAGTTTAGAGTCATCTTCCATAGCAAGCTTGCTGCAAAGATTCCATACCATGTTGCTGCTATTGGTAAGCGACTAGTATCCAAGTAACAACATTATAAAAATCTGTTTGTATATATATAAATATAAAGTATTATATATATATATATATTTATATTTATATATTAGTAGTAGTCTTGCCTTTTATTTTCAAATGGCCTGGTTTGGACAATACATTTACAGTCACCCTATCTAAAGGAACAGACCTAATCCTTAATGTGGCTTCTAGACTCACAGGATTGGACCTTTACACATCTCCTCGTTGCTCTCTGCACTCCAGCCTACTCATTCTCAGATCCTAGAATGATCCATCCTCCTTCTGCTCAGGGATATCACTCAGCAATTCATTTTCCTTGGAATGATCCCACCATGTTCAAACCTTTGCTCATTTAATTGGCACCCAATATTTATATAGCTCAGCTCAAATATCACTTCCTCAAGAGAACCATCTCAGAGTCCCCAGATGACTTCACATCCTCTTTATACCCTTACGGCAGCACACTGTAATTTTTTAGTGCCCCTTGCAAAATTCTTATTAAAATAATTATGTACCTCATTGTTTAAAGTCTAATTCCCCACCAGAAGGTAGGCTTGTCACAATGCACAGGCTTGATTCAGGGTAGGAACTCATAAATATTCTAGAACAAACTCAATTTAGGATATACGACTTTTTAGAGAGACATGTTTCTTAACACAGTATTAGGAAAACGATATTTTACATTTCATTTTATGCCCCCATTCATCTAAGACATATTTTACATTCAAAGCTACATTTTCTATTACTTAAAACACTTTGAAATATGTTTAAATGACACAAGCTACATTATATCCAAAGCAATGATGTATACTATGCCTTTGCCCTTTATTGAAGGAAAGGCTTTTGTGGTGGTGTTATTCAGGGCACTGAAGACTATGCCCCCACTATGCCCACGCTGAAGAATCCTTCGTGAAATTAGGAACTTCAGTGCCTAAGGAATCCTGGGAGGAATAACCCAATAATCAAAACTGTTTATCAGGCCACATGTCATAATACACCTTATACACTGGTGTACTACTAAAAGATATAGTAAAACTCAAAAGTGTGGTTATCATTACACAAATTTTAGGGTAGTAAAAACAAATGAAGCTGTAACATATCAGGTATCATCATGACCATCCACAAACTCCTAAAAAGCAGTGAGTAATATGTGGTTTTAAGCTCTGAACAAAACTAAAGCTGAATGGCATGGTATGGTCTGAAAGTATGAGAACGTATAACACAAATTGAGCAGCAGTCTAGGGGAGGAGTTAGAGAAGACCTTCACTTTCTACATTATATATTTCTGAAATGTTTGAAATTTTTATAATGAAGAATTAGCATTATTTCTTCTGATTATAAGAATAATTTTAAAAATAAAAAGTAGTTAGGCTGATTATGGGTAAAAATTAAAAAAAAAAAACCATCATAACATTTTGGTTTTTCCAAAACAAGTCTCAGGAATTAGACATCAAAAATACAACTACCCTGAAATACAGAATATGTAGCTTTAAAACACATTTCATGCTCAGTAGTAATACTTTCTGTATTTACGAGAAGAGGTCAAAGCCTTCCTCCTTAGCTAGCAAAGGTCATAAACGATCAGCTGGCAGACTGAATTTGGCCCACACATATGTTCTCTTTGGCATGCACAGGATTATTTTTTTAGTTACATTAGTTGTCAACATTAAGAAATTAAAAGATTTCACATAAATATCCAGTTTTCTGGTTTTTCTAGATAAACTGCAAGCTTGGGCAACAGGTTTCTGGTCCCAAGTAACACCAGGCCCCTGGAGCCAAGCAGAAGTTGCCTCCTTCAGAAGGACCAGGGGCTCATCAGTTATCTACACCCTGCCCCTGAGGATTTGAGACTCTTGTTGCATAGGTTTCCAACTAAGCAGCCCTTTGTTTAAAATATAAAGTCTATGGATTTTATTAAATATCTACATTTTGTCTATCAGTATACTTAAAATGGCAAATCCTATATTCACGCAACTTTAGATCCAAAAGGATCTTTAAAAAGTCCAAAGAAGTGATCTGCTTCAAGACATCCAGGAACTCAGTGGGCCTACTCAAAGACTTGCAAATCCTGCCTTCACTTTAGTGTACACCTCTCTGCCCCCCACCCCAAATTTAAAGTTATAGTTGAAAAATAGAACGGGCATCTGGCATCTATAGTAGGCAGACAATTATTAGAAGGTATTGGGGGACTACTCTGCCAACTCTCAATACTCAGAGTTACCTTTGTCATATAGAGTAATTTATTTAAAGAAAGAAAAGTCAATTAAGAAACACAAAAGTATCGGCAACTTAAAAATAAGTCACTTCATATTATTCAGCCTTAAAAATGAATGAAATTCTGATACATGCTGCAACATGGATAAATCTTGAAAATATTTGCTAAGTGAAATAAGTCAGACACAGAAGGACAAATATTATACTATTCCACTTATATGAAGGACCAAGAATAGTCAAATTCATAGAGACAGAAAGTAGAAAAGTGGTTACCAGCAACTGAATGTTGGCAGAGAATGGGGACTCACTGTTTAATGGGTATGGAGTTTCAGTTTGGGAAGATGAAAAAGTACTGGAGATGGATAGTGGTGATGGTAGTACAACAATGTGAATGTACTTAATACCACTGAACTATACCCTTAAAAATGGTTAAAATGGCAAATTTTATGTTATATATATTTTAATACAATAAAAAAAAATGCGTCACCTGAGGTTACCCAAGTGTGCGCCATTTGTCAAAACTCAGCAAATATACCTTTAAGATTTATATTTTTCACTGCATATAAATTTTACATCCAAAGAATAAAACTCAAAACAAATATTAAAATCCAGTTAATAATATGCATGCTAAAATATTTAAGGTGAAGTTTATCAATGTCTGCAATTTACTTTGAAATGTCTTTTTGTAAACAAGCTTATTTTGTAAAAAAATAAGATGGATTGATGCAAAGATAGAGGGACAGATACATAGAAAGGAAGTATAGAAAGATGTTAACGGTAGGATCCATATAGTGGGCATATGGGTGTTCACTGTAAAATTCTTTCAACTTTTCTGAATGTTTGGAAATTTTCATAAAATATTTGGAGGAAATATGCCACTCAGTCTCTCTGATGTGCTCCTTACCTATTTTTAGCCCACAGGCATTTTATACCACATTATAATGTAATAATACTTTTCATAAAGCAAGAAATAGTCTGCTTATCTGCTAACATAAAGCAAACACGTTCCAGAATAGTTTGTAAAGCTCTTTTTTCTTCATCTTGTCATGGATTCCCCTATTGATAGAAGGACCTGATCAAGACTTTAGCAGAACAAATGCAAACTATAAGCCACTAACTGTGGAGTGAATAAACCATTTAATAGTTTGTCTTCTTCTGAGGATGAGGGGACACCTTCACTTTTTACCATATCTGCTGTTTGACTTTTTACAAAGAACATGTATTCATTTTATAACTTTGAAATAATATATTTTATGAATTTGATGTGTTTTTTAAATTTTTTACAAAGTTCCTTTTTAATTTACTGAATGGAAACTAATAAAATTTCAAAATATTAATATATTAATTTTGTAATTTTAAAATAGCCAAGATATCTGCATAAAAAGTTTTTCTATAAGCATATAGAATATTAAAGGAAAACACTTGTGAAAAAGTAAAAGAGAGGAAAACTATAGTTTTCCACATAATAGGAGAATAGAGCCTGCAGATGAAATTCTGACTAGAGCTAAACATAGAAACTACAGTTCTAGAAGTTAGTTTCAAGCAAGCAACTGTCTAAATATTTTAGATTAGATCACACAATAACAGTCCCCGAGATCTGCATTTAATGCATAAAATCATTGTGCTTTTCATTATATTACCAGAACTTCAAAGTTTAAGCCACAATCTCACAAACAATACTTGGTTAATGGCTTTTACTTTTAGACAACCCATCATGCTATTTATACCCTATAATGCTGCTTCTACATGGCTTTCCACAACAAGCACCTGCATCAAAACAGTCCTGCTTCTATATACTAATAACGAGCTAGCAGAAAGAGAAGTCAAGAATATAATCCCATTTACAATTACAACAAAAAGAATAAAATATCTAGGAATAAATTTAACCAAGGAGGTGAAAGACCTGCAAACGGAAAACTATAAGACATTATTGAAAAAAATTGAAGAAAGCATAAAGAAATGGAAAGATACTCCATGCTCATGGATTAGAAGAATTAACATGGTTAAAATGTCCATACTACCTAAAGCAATCTACAAATTCAATGCAACTCCAATCAGAATCCCAATGATGTTCTTCACAGAACTAGAACAAAGAATCCTAAAATTTATATGGAACAACAAAAGACTCCTAATAGCCAAAACAACCCTCAGAAGAAAAGAAAAAAGCTGGAAGCATCACAATCTTGGACTTCAAAATATACTACAAAGCTATAGCAATCAAAACAGCATGGTACTGGCACAAAAACAGACATACAGATCAATGGAACAGAATTGCAAGCCAAGAAATAAAACCACACATCTATGGACAGCTAATCTTCAACAAAGGAGTCAAGAACATACAATGGAGAAAGCAAAGTCTCTTCAATAAATGGTGCTGGGAAAACTGGACAGCCACACGCAAAAGAATGAAAGTAAACCATTATCTTACACCATACACAAAAATTAACTCAAAATGAATTAAAGACTTGAATGTAAAACCTGAAACCATAAAACTCCTAGAAGAAAATATAGGCAGTACACTCTTTGACGTCGGTCTTAGAAGGATCTTTTCGAATACCATGTCTACTCAGACACGCAAAACAAAAGAAAAAATAAACAAGTGGGACGTTGTCAGACTAAAGAGCTTCTGCAAGGCAAAGGAAACCAGGAACAAAACAAAAAGACAACTCACCAACTGGGAGAAAATATTTGCAAATCATATATCCAACAAGGGATTAATCTCCAAAATATATAAAGAACTCACACAACTCAACAACAATAACAACAAAATAACCAGATCAAAAAATGGGGAGAGAATATAACAGGCATTTTTCCAAAGAAGATACATAGATGGCAATAGGCACATGAAAAGATGTTCAATATCACTAATCATCAGGGAAATGCAAACCAAAACTACACCAAGAGATCACTTTACACCCATTAGAATGGCTATAATCACCAAGACAAAAAATAACAAATGTTGGAGAGGATGTGGAGAAAAGGGAACCCTCATACACTGCTGGTGGGAATGCAAATCTGTGCAGCCACTATGGAAAGCAGTATGGACATTTCTCAAAAAATTAAAAATAGAAATACCATGTGACCCAGCTATCCCACTACTGGGTATTTATCCAAAGAACATGAAATCAACAATTCAAAGAAACTTATGCACCCCTATGTTCATTGCAGCATTATTCATAATAGCCAAGAGTTGGAAGCCATCTAACTGCCCATAAACCAATGAATGGACACAGAAGATGTGGCATACATATACACAATGGAATTATACTCAGCCATACAAAAAAGATGAAATCTTGTCATTTGTGACAACATGGATGGACCTTGAGGGTATTATGCTAAGTGAAATAAGTCAGACGGAGAAAGATAATTACCATATGACTTCCCTCAAGGTGCAAAATAAACAAACACATAGATATGGAGACCAGATTGGTGGTTACCGGTGGGGGGGGCAAAAGGAGTAAATGGACACATATGTATGGTGATGAATGGCAATTAGACTTTTTTGGTGGTGAACATGATGCAGTCTACAGAAAAGTCAAAATATAATGATGTACCTCTGAAATTTATGTTATAAACCAATGTGACTTCAATAAAAAAATTTTTTAAGCATTAAACCACCTTAACAATGATACTTAACCTTTTTGAAGTCATAGACCCTTTTGAAAAAATGGGATTTCTCCCCAGAAAAATGCAGATACAAATCCATTCATTTTGCTTTGTGTTTTAGCAGGTTCAGGAGCCTCTGAAGACCATCCATGAATAGGTCATGAATCACTGTGTTTCTAGAAACTTCCTCCTTTCTCTGCTTTTAGAAATAATCTATATGTTTCATAAACTTGTTTATAATTTTTATGACCTAACTCTATGAATCAGATTTCCTACCCAATCCTAATCTGACTCATTCCAAAGAGAGAGAAAAAAGAGAAGTTTAAGAAGTTCTTAAAATTTGAAATAGAACACATTTACCTTTTAAAAAGAGGAAGAGTTTTGTGCTTTTTAAAAGTAAACACTATTCAACATCATTAGATTCTTTACTAGCCAAAATTCATCTTTGATCTATTCTACTTGGGCAACTTAAACCCTTCATTCCACTTGACCACACTTTAACAATGCAACTGAGTCTGGGAGAACTGCATGAAGCTTCAAAAAAAGACACACTACTGAGATAGACCAGAGCAGATGGTCACAAAAAAGGAAGCATCTGAAAAGATATGGATCTGAGACTCTGAAAGCAGGTCTGAGATCAAATTAATGACAATAAATACTTTGATAGTTTCTAAAAGAGCTAAATGTAAATGTTACCTTTAATAAATCAGAAGAAGTTCTGATTAAATATAATTAATTTTCATATGCCTTACGGTCTAATCACTATTGAGAGACCCAATGGCTGAATGGTCCACAGTAACTTATCAGCTGATTTTACTTTTTTAGAGACTAGACACAAAATGTATACAAGTTCCCCAAGATCTGCCACTGATAAATCAAATAAAATCTTTCTAAGATATAAAATACTCATAGTAAATTTCATGCACTGTGCTAGATTCTGTGGGAAAATATAAATTTATACAACACCAACCCTAGACTCAAAGAACTTAGATACCAACATTTCCACTTTAACTATTACAATAGCCTCCTAAACGGATTCCACTGCATGCAAGTCTTGTCCTACTCCAACCCATCATTTTTATAAAATCTGATCCCATTTGCGGTAATGGAAATAACTTTTAAAGATTCCATATTGCCTAGTTTTTCAAAGTTTTTCACACAAACAGCTCTACAGGTAGGAGAAAGAACCTGGGCCCTTGAAGGCCTGGGGATGTAGCTTGGAACTCACAAAGCACTCAAATTTTTCTTTATAATGCATGCAAATATTCCATTCACTCTATAACACAGTCATTTTTGATTTTAATATAAAAATGGTGTGCTTTCCCCCCGATTTGAGTAAACGGGCACTCTAGTAAGATGCTTTTTGTTATTTCTGTGACTGCACACACCCATACACTGCCAGGCTAAAAATACCTCCAAGACAGAGAGTCAGGGGCCTACAGGACACAGTCAAAGCTTAGCACACAAGGTTCCCAGCTCCACTCCAACCACAACTTAAACAGCAACAAAGCAACACCATAGCCACACCAAAAGTACCTGTAACACAACCTTCCCACTGTCGCTCCCCAAAACACACACACACACAGACGTACACAGCTCCATGATGTTCCATGCCAGAGCTGTTCCCTTTCCTGGAATTCTCCTCCCAACTTGTCCAACTAACAGCAAGATCCTATTCATCTTGCCAGATTTCACTCAAGCATCACCTCTTCTATGATACTGTCCTGACCGCTCAAAACAGAGTTAACCATGCTTTCTTGGGTGTCCTATGTACCTTTTGTATACATCTATTTTAGCACCTTAATCCTGAAGTATTACTTCTTTTTCTTTGTTTACTCATCCTCCTTCTCACTAGGCCATGAGCTGCTTCTTAAGACCAGGAACTCCATTTTATTCATGTTTGTATTTCTAAGGCCCAACAGTGCCTGGCAAATGGTGGTTGTTCTATAAATGTTTGTCAAATAAATGAGTAGACAGATAAATGAATAAATAAATACCACTCTCTAAATTCTTCCCTGATTTATTTTTCCTCATAGCACTTTACAAGGAGGTTACAATTTACTTTTACTCTGTTATAGTTTTGTAATTTACTTTTAAATTTTGTTTATTGTTTTTGCACAGTTTATTCACTGATGTAATTCTAGCACTTAGAACAGTGCCTAGTAGGTACTCAATATTTATTGAATAGATGAATGAATGAAAGAGATACACTTAGTATGTCTGAATGAAATGAAATGAAAGAATACACTTAGTTATCTGAAAAGAAATACACTTAGTTATCTGAAAACCATTCTGCTCAGATTATTCAATATAAAACATGGCTTTTCACAAGTAATTTTTTTTCAAAAAAAAAGAAAGAAATGCTAGTATCCTTGATAATGGCAGTAAATAATACTGTTTTTATAAACTTCTAAGAAAAGATATGATTTATTAATATTAAAATTCCAGATGGCCATAGGTAAACTTAAGGTTTTCCTATTTTTTTAATAAGATATTGCAGAACATTAGTTTTCAAAAAATGTATAAAGGTTCTTACCCATCCTTGGTTTGATCAGCTACTCCTGCCAAGAGCTGCACAATCTTCGGATTGCTATTTGGATCATTATACAGTCCAAGATAGCGCTGGACAAAGTCTTCCGGCGTCATGTAACGTTCTCCATCGACCTCAGCACTGGCATACTAAAAAATACATAAATAATGTATACTTAAAAATTAAAATTATTCAATATCATTTTGTAGCCAACAAATGTTTTGTGAAAAGGTAAACTAAAGGCCAGTATCAAAATCAAAATAAGGATGATAAATGAAGAATTTTTCTCTGGATAGTGAAAAAACAAACACCCAGAGCCTGATTTAATAACATTGGTAAAGTACTGATACACGCTACAAGCTGGATAAACCTTGAAAATATTATAAGTTAAAGAAGCAAAAGGCCACATATCGTACGACCCCATTTACATGAAGTATCCACAACAGGCAAATCCATAGCAATAAAAAGTTGAAGAGTTGTTACTGGGAGGTGGGAGGAGCGGGGAAAGGAGAGTAACTGCTTTAACACGTATATGGTTTCTCTTTGGGGGTGATGAAAACTCTCTAGAATTAGATAGGGGTGATGGTCACACAACATTGTAAATATACTAAAAAACACTGAATTGTATACTTTAAGATGGTTAAAATGGCAAATTTTATGTTATGTGACTTTTATCTCAAATATATATTTAATTATAGAATATATATAATGTAAGATATGTATATATATTATGTAACATAATATATATATCATTATATATATGTGAGAGGAGAAAGATGAAGAAAAGTGAAAGGGTAGCCAAGGAAACCAAGACCTGAAAGAGAGAAGATAACATCAGTAGACTCCCAGAGGCTTCCTGCCTATGGTGGGGGTGGGGGGATGACACACATATAACCTGCCAAATCTTAAAAGTAAAGCGAATGAGAAAAGCATAACAAACAAGAACTTGCATCACAGGTCTGTGTTCTAAGTTCCAGTAGCTGGAAAAAAGAATCAAAAATATTCTACCTTTTATGTTGATAATTTTTAAAAATACAATAATACCTGCCTATCAAATAAATGCCTCATTATTTTAAGGGTTTTATGTACTATGGCATGACCAAATATGAACCAAAGCCCTCCTCTTTGGGTTGCAGCTGATCAATTTAGCTACTTCAGTCAACTATTAAAGTAGTAATATCAGAAAATTTCCCAGAATTGAAGAATACAAGGGCTCACCAAGTGCCAAACACAATAAATTAAAACAAACAAAACAAAAACCCACATCAGGGCCTGGCCCGTCATCATAAAATTATGGAACATCAGAATAAAAAGAAAATCCTAAAAGTTTTCAGAGAGAAAAAACAAGTCACATATAAAGAATTATGAATCACAGGCATCAATGCTTCCTCAACAGAAACATTGGCAGCTTGAAGACAACGCAGTAAGGCCTTGAAAATTCCGAGAGAAATGATTTCCAACCTAGAATTATAAACTGAGCCAAACTTTCAATCAATTGTAAGGGTGTGTTAAAAGTACTTGAGGTATCCATGTTCTCAATACTTTTCTCTCCCTTCATGTACGCTTTCTCAGGAAGCTATAGGAGAATTTGCTCCATCAAAAAGAAGACACGAACACCAAGTGAGAGGAAGATGTGAGCTCCAGGAAACAGATGATCCAACCCAGGAAAGTGGCCAAGGGAAATCCCAGGACAACAATTGTGCTTCAGGCTCTAGAGTACCTCATCCTGGCTGGGGCACACAGAGGGCTCCAAGAAGGAAAGCCACTGGGGAAAATGGATTGTCAGATTATCCACGGCATTTGGCTACGTAGAAAATAACATTGGGAGGAGTTTAAATCTTTGCTCAAATGTCACCTTGTCAATGGGACCTACTCTTATCACCCTAGTTACTGTTACAACTCATGCCTGTATCTGTATTCTCAATCCCCTTAACGTTGCTCTGCTTTTTTTCCCCTTGGCACCTATCACCTTCTAACCTACTATACATTTTACTTCTTTATTATGTTCAATTGTTTATCTTTCAACTAGAATATAAGCGTCACAAAGGAAGGAATCTTTGTCTAGTTTGTTCACTGGTGTATCCCAAGCACCTAGAATAATGTCTGGCACATAGTAGGCACTCAGTAAATATTTGTTAAATTAATGAATTGGTAATAGGTACACAAATTACTAAGTAAATAAAAGAGTAATTTTTAACTCCATGAAAAAGTATTTTTGTTGTACAAAAATAGGAAATATTATCATAATACATGATTTGGCTCAAAATACACATTATAGTCATAATAATGTAGATATTAAATATTAATTTAAAAACAATTATAAATATACTGAGAGGAACGGAGGGAGAATAACGGGGAAAGAAGTAGTATAAGGAAGCTAAGTTCTCCACTACTGTAATAGAAAGTCAATAATGTCTAGAAATAGCAGTAAAGAAATATGAAGGGAAATACCCAAAAAAAAATAGCTGAAAGAGTTACAAGTGGTTGCTCCCGGGAAACAAGACAGGGATGGGAAGAATCAGATCAAAAGACTGTCGATTTGCTTTCTGATTAAGCATTTCATACATCCTCATTTGTGACTCTGACTAAATCAAGCCACCAGCTCTTTCAACAAGGAGAGAATTAAATCAAAAATGTTTCCTTTGTCATACTCTGAAAAACACCACAGAAGCTATTACAGCCAATGCTCTATCAGCCTACACAAGAAGTAGCCCAAGGCAGACATATTTTTACTAGCCGGTGCTACCAAAAGCACCTAATAAATATTACCCCAAAATAAAGTCATGTTCTTTCCACATGCTATAAAAGTCATTCCTGATAGGGTCCTGGTTTTAAATCTTTGCTGTACCGCTAACTTGCTTTGAGTCCTTCAACAACTCCATTCTCCTCCCAGGCATCTAGATATATCATACATCTATAAAATGAAGACTAAATAATCTTTGATGCTTCAAAACAATAGGTATGCAAACAGGATAAAGAAAAAATAAACTGTATGGTATTGATACTAATAGTGAGTGGACTCTACCAATTTCTGACAATTGCTTCTTCTCCTCCTCATTCTTCAATGTATGATATAATCTGACATGTTTTACCAAGACCAGAAAACCACCAGAGTTTAAGGACAGGCAGGCGCAGGGAAGGCAAAATGTCAGAGAGACTACTGCAATTAGAAAGAGGAATCAACACAAGGAAGTCTAAAAATAGAATTTAAACGGACTGACAAGTCAACCACTAACCAGAATATGAGTGCCAAACAACAGTATGAGAAATGTGCCATGGGAACCAAAAAGCAGTGGTTCAATCTGAGGACAGGTGGGATGGGGTCTGCGGGAGGAAGGAGAAAATTTGGAATAGGCCTTGAAAGTAAAATTCAATTTCAACTGCAAATGGAGAGAAAGGGTATTTCAAGCTAAAAAAAAAAAATGTGAACAAATATAGAAATTAAAAAATAAATTTTTTTCTCTTTTGGTGGGGTGGGAGAGTTAGTTGGAGAGAGAGATGGTAACAAAGAGAGGGTATACAGGGCCGGCCCCGTGGCTTAGCGGGTGGGTGCACGCGCTCCGCTGCTGGTGGCCTGGGTTCGGGTCCCAGGCGCACACCAATGCACCACTTCTCTGGCCATGCTGAGGCCGCGTCCCACATACAGCAACTAGAGGGATGTGCAACTATGACATACAACTATCTACTGGGGCTTTGGGGAAAAAAAGGAGGAGGATTGGCAATAGATGTTAGCTCAGAGCCGGTCTTCCTCAGCAAAAAGAGGAGGATTAGCATGGATGTTAGCTCAGGGCTGATCTTCCTTACAAAAAAAAAAAAAAAGAGAGAGAGTGTATACAAAGATAAGTAGAAGAAGGTGAAGCTGAAAAGGCAGTTTGAGACCAGATGGTGCAAGACTTTGAATGCTAAACTGAATAGTCTGAACTTTATTCTGTGGGCCATGGGATATCACTAAAAATTTTAAGGGAAAAGAGAGACATGATCTGACCTGTGCTCTCTCGGGTGGCAATGTGAAAGATGGATTGGAGAAGAGAGAAACTGACTGGGGGCAGGGAGACAAAGTAGTGGCTACTGCAAAGATCCAGGTGAAAGAGGCTGAAGCCTAAACCAAGGCAGTGGGAGGGAAAACCAAAAACCAATGGTTTATCTATTTCTCTTTTTTACACAAATGATAACATACTATTTACATCATTCTGTACATCTTGCTTTTTTCAAATTCAGTCCTTTTGAAAAGCGATTTAGCAATATATATGTACATATGCAAATATACATATATATCATATACAAAAAAACATAAAAATGCTCACATCCTTTGCCAAAGAATCCTGGGCCAGACTCCTATGAAAAATTTAAGATAAGGAAGAACTAAACACAAAACACAAAATAAGAAAAATACAAGACATGGGTTATGGTGATCTTTGTTTTCTCTCTTCACAATTGTTTGAGTGTTTCTTTCTTCTTTTTTTTTTTTTTTGGTGAGGAAGATCAGCCCTGAGCTAACTAACATCCATGCTAATCCTCCTCTTTTTGCTGAGGCAGACCGGCTCTGAGCTAACATCTATTGCCAATCCTCCTCCTTTTTTTCCCCCCAAAGCCCCAGTAGATAGTTGTATGTCATAATTGCACATCCTTCTAGTTGCTGTATGTGGGACGCAGCCTCAGCATGGCCGGACAAGCGGTGCATCGGTGCGCCCCCGGGATCCGAACCCCGGGCTGCCAGTAGCGGAGCGCGAGCACTTAACTGCTAAGCCACGGGGCCAGCTCTGAGTGTTTCTTTAATTAGCAGATGTCAATTTTCAAAAGAGAGCGAATATGAAAACATTTCAGTTAGTGTTAACAAAATTTAGCAACTAATTGTCCATTTCTTCTTGCCACAGAGGTGTCAAATATCTAATACCTGAATTTGATTGCCAAGACTACCATCACTACACACACATAACACACACACACACTGAAAGTATACTGTACTTACTGAATCACCAGGATTTCCCAACATTCTGACTTTCAAACTATCAGGAAATAGAGCAGGCTTAGCACAACTGCCAAGGACACAGCAGCCAACAAGAAAAACGAATGCTTTTGTTGTACTAGAACAGACTGCCAGTATCTGCGGTTATAAATGATGCCAGAGAATCACTTACCCTGAGGTATTTTGCTAGTGTTTTCCCCAACTCTCCCAGTCTATTTTAACTTGATTTTAACTGAAAGATAAAGTGTATAGCTCAGAGGAGAAAAACACAAGTCTTTTCATCCACAAGGAGTCAGCACTTGACTTCTGCAGGAGACAGTTAACTAATTAACTCATTAAATTAGAGACAATTACTTGGCAATGCCAGTGAGCCTGTTGCCTGAACAGACAGAACAGAAGAGGGAGTTTAGAACTGAAACTAGAATCTACCCACAGTCAGTCAAGATGCTAAAATATTTTAGATATTATGTTAACAAAGAAAAGCAGTTACCTCAAAAACAGGTGATATATTTAAACCGAAAGTATTTTTTGAAATACAAGACCCATTTATTTTAAACAACTTCATTACTTTTAATGCTTCTTATTTTAACTGACTGGATAATAAAGTTTCAGACAGACAAAAAAAAAAAAAAGTAAACATGGCCCACAGTAACAGATAAGGCTAGAAATAAGAAAAGATTAAGTGGTCTTATTGAGACCTTCTCTTTCTGCTAATCAAAACAACTCACGTGTTTACACTAAAAATGATAAAAGGCAATTTAACAAAAAGTTTTGAGTTTCCTAGGCTAGCACTTATGCTAAAAATTTAATATCTCAAGTAACTTAGTAGTTTCACAAAATCGTTTCCATTTTATTCCTATCATTTCAAAGGGTGAACTAAAACGACTTTAAATGAAATTAACCAAATATTATATCCATACTCCAAATAACTTTAAGAAAAGCGATTAAGATGTTAAGATGATTAAGAGTTAATCGTTTGCAATTTCAAAGATGTCTCTTATGCAGTTGTAAATCCCTCTTGCGCAAGAAGTCAAGGACGCATGAAAGACATAGACAAGAAGAAGCTGACAGTATCTGAACAAAAATAGGTGGTCTATTTTCTTGATTAAACTTTTTCCAAACCCAACTCAAGTATCTAAATGTAAAAGTACACATACCTTTGACATTTCCAGAAATATTTAAATTTACATTGAGTATAGTTCACAGGTGCTTGAAAAAGCCTTGACATTTTGAAGCTTGAGAAATAAAATAGATCCTAATGGAAGATTAGAATCTTTATACATTTAATCAAAATTATTGCCCATAAAAGATGTAGGGTTTCATATACAGATATATATTGTACTTACACTGAACTACCTCTAGCTCCAAATAACATCATGTTGTTTAGAAATGTTTTGCCTATCAAGCCAACAGATCAACATACCAAGGCCTCACTTGACTGGAGTAAATTGGATAGTAGTAACGCCTTTGCAATTTACCAAATTTAACCTTACGTGACCTTTAGAGTGTATGCAACCTATATCACAGGTTACCTATAAAGTAGACTTTACAAAGAGTTTACCCACAACCCTAAATTTCCATTGAGTAAGGAAAAAAAAAAGTTAACTTAAAATTCAATGACATGAAAGAGTAAAAAACCCAAATAGTTTAAATGATACAAATTACCTGTTTAAATGGTTTAAGTTCAAAAACAGATCCTTTTATGTTTTATATTTCTAAAAGATTTTCCAGAGATTATAAAGGGAAAATTCTGATTTGCTATGACTAAAAAGCTGGTTGCTTTTAAAGTTATTTATTTATTTCATTTAGTGTGTATGTGTGTGTGTGAGAGGAAGATCAGCCCCAAGCTAATATCCACACCAATCCTCCTCTTTTTGCTGAGGAAGACTGGCCCTGAGCTAACATCCGTGCCCATCTTCCTCCACTTTATATGGATGGAACGCCACCACAGCACGGCCTGACAAGTGGTGCATCAGCGCACGCCCGGGATCCGAACCCAGGCCGCCAGCAAAGGAGCGCGAGCACTTAACCGCTACGACACAGGGCCGGCCCCAAAAGCTGGTTACTTCTTAAAAACTATACAGTGCATCAAGATCAAGAATTTTCTTTTTAAGTATGCACACTGAGACCAAGGTAATATATCCAGAGGCACTACTTTTTTGTGTGTGTGTGAGGAAGATCAGCCCTGAGCTAACATCTGCCAATCCTCCTCTTTTTTTTGCTGAGCAAGACAGGCCCTGGGCTAACATCCGTGCCCACCTTCCTCTACTTTATATGGGACGCCGCCACAGCACGGCTTGACAAGTGGTGCGTCAGTGAGCACCCGGGATGCGAACCAGCAAACCCCGGGCCTCCGCAGCAGAGCGCGCGCGCACTAAACCACTTGCGCCACCAGTCCGGCCCCAAGTACTACTTTTTTTAAAAAATTATTTTATTGAGGCCATATTGGCTTAAAACATTGTGTAAATTTCAGGTGTACATTATTATATATCAATTTTGGTATAGACTACATTGTTTTCACCACCAATAGTCTAGTTTTTATCCATCATAGAAGCACTACTTTTTAAGCCAAAAATCTGCTGAAACCAAATCTTTCAGGTTATTTTGCTTTCATTTAAAAATATTTACTAAGCACCAACTGTGTGCTGGGCACTATGCCTGGTACTAGGGATGCAGAGATCAAAAACACACAGTTCCTGCCCTCAAATAGCTCAGAGATGATGCTACCACAGACACCGAAACCAGGATCAGAAAATAGGTTCTAATCCCCTGTGCCATTAACTAGTCGAGATTTCCGGAGCGAAACACAGCTTTTCTGAGTCTCTTCTCTAACAAGAGGTTCCAGAAAGATAGGTGTCTTGTTGTAAGGGAAAAAATGAAATCTTAAACGCCAAAATACTTGGAAATTGTAAAGCTAATGCATATTGAAATAGTTATTCTAAAATGCTTAGAAGCACAGAAAAGCACAGGATCTCAGTTTCCCTCCTTGTCTATTGAATTTTTCTGCTTTTGCCCAAACGTGAAGGAGTTATTGTTCTAACTCTCCTTCTTTCTCCAAACCAAGGTCTCCTTGGGGTTGGCTTCCACTGTTTTGGATTTACCAGATCGGGCCTGACTGGTCTAGGCAGTTTCATCTCTGCTTATCCAACACGTGGCTGTAATATGAGTCAAAACAAACTGTTCTTCCATGACTTTGTTCCAACTGAGATGAACTGACATTTTCAGAGCTTAACATCCTTTCAATTTCAGTAACTCTCAAATGACAATGTCACAAAGTTTGGTAACTATAGATAACACATACAGCATTTCCTATATAGAAAAATTAATTACATGAACAATGGAAGAGGAAGACATGTACCAAGGCAAGAGCTGAGCATATGAAGCTAATCTTCTTGCTGTCCTTCACTATTACTGCTCTTACTCCTAATGGAAGCCAAATTTAGTCAGGAATGCATGCCCTTTCACTACATAAGCACTCTGCATAATGAGGAAAGACCACAACAGACCTGACACACAAACTCAGTTATAGCAGTACAAAGTGGAATTCACCTATCATAATACTATTTAAATGAGAAAAAAATAATTTTTAACACATATGGCCACATTAATTTCAACAACTTTATTGAGCCACACTAATTTTTTAAAACAGAGATTTTAATTAGTGATGCAAAATTTTTCTGATATTTCCTAAAATCAACTACACATGCATTAGGAAAGGCAGTTTTATGCATCTAATTTTAATTAGCACTTTCAGTTGCATATTTCACATACACTAGAAACAAAACCTTCTATTTAATTTTGCAAAGAAAATTCTCCAGAAGTCTGCGTTTCTAATTCAGGCTTATCCCATGAAATACCGTGTGCTTATTTTTCTTTTTGCCTTAACATATATATTTTTACTGTCAATTATGGCAGCTAAATCCATTATATCAGCTACTAAATAATGCAATTCCTAACAGAGCGAGGGTGTACAAGATCCTTGTTAATCACTGAAATCAACTGAAGCTACCATAATAAACTAGGTCTACCAAAACAATTTTCCCCTCAAAATGGCCAAAAACCTTGGAAATAAAATAATGACCCCAAAGAACTCAATAACTGGAACTAGAATGCTTCTCAGGGCAGATTAAGTTGAATAATTAATTTGCATTGTTCTTAAAACAAGTAGTTCAATCTCTTGGTTTAAGTAACCATGGGAACATACAAGCAGCATATATATATGTATAAGCCTGGGCAAATCATGTCTTTGACAATCAAGGTGCAGCTCCTAGGGGGATGCGATGCTTTAATGTTGGTAAGCCTTGATTAAATACCAAGATTTCTGCCACAGAGAAAAGAGGACCTTTATCCTGGTAGGGAGTGGACACTATTAAAAGATTTGAGAGACAGATCAACCATATGTAATGTATGCACCTGGCTTGGATCCTGATTTTAATAAGGCAACTTAAAAAAAAAAATGAAACAATCAGGGAAATTTCAACACTGAATGGAAATTCGTTATTAAGGAATATCGTTAGGTGTGATAATCACATTGTGGTTTGGTTGGTTGGTTTTTCAGTCACCATCTTTTAGAGATACAGACTGATGTATTTATAGATGCAGTGATATGATGTCTGGGAACTGCTTCAAAATAATCCAATGCAGCTGCAATATAGATGAAGCAAGATTAGCCATGATAGTTGTTGAAGTTGAGTGATGGGTTTATGGCAATTCGTTTACACTATTTTCTCTAAATTTATATATGTTTGAAATTTTCCATAATAAAGGTTTTTTAAACGGTTACAGAAAAATAATGAGATGATTCTATATGTACTAACATTCCTGCATCTCCAAACAATATTAAGATAAAAAGGCAAGTTGCTTAAAATATATAAAGTAAGCCTCCTCCATTTACCGTACAATTTGGAGCAAGTTACTCAACCTTTCTGGGGTTTAATTTCCTCATCTATAAAATGGGAATACTAATGGTACCTATCTCATAGAGTTGTTCTGAGGATTAAATATGATGATTTGTATAAAACACTTAGTGCCTGAGACATAACAGTGACTCAGTAAGTAAGCAATAACACAGTTCGAAAAGCCCAGTACTGGTCCTGGCACTGATTTCAGTGAATGATGCTTCAGAAATTTCAGCAGTTCTAAGCAAAAAGAGCTGGACAGAACAGGAATATGATGATTAAAAAAAAAAAGTCACACACATAAAGAATGAATTATAAGTCTCTCTTTCCGGTCCATGTCTTGGTATTTCAGAGCCTATGGCTGGACCATTATTCCTTCTCTGGTCCAGACAGAGTAATTAAATGTTCAAAAACAAACTCTGCACATATCTTCCACCATCTCTCAGGTCTCTCAGTCTTAGACCATGGCTATACCCCTTCTCAGAACCTACAGATTTGAGAGAAATTACCTCTTTGGTGTTATTTCTGAATGTGGAGATTTGTGAAGATCTTCACATGTACGTCTCAAGAATGTGAGTAATTAACTGATTACATGTACATAACCATAAACACACATTAACATGTTAGTCACTTTATGGATCCAGCACAGTTACCTGGGGAAGACCTTATTTAGGAAAGAAAAGTCTTCATCTCATCTTAGAAGAAAAGGAGGGGACAAGGAACTAAGCGTTGTTCGGTTCTCCATGTGTCAGGCACATTTACACATTACCTCATTCAGTCTTTATAACATCTCTATGTGCTAGATGTAGTTATCCCTTCTAAGATAGATGAGGAAACAGGCTCCAAAAGTAATGTAAACACCTAAAGTCACATAGCAAAATGGGATCAAACAAGGATTCAAACCCAGGTTAGACTACAAAGCCCATGTAGGCTCCAGCTACATTCTGCTGCCTCCTGGATGAAAAGGAGGCAACTAAGGCCTAGCTCAAGATATTCTAAGAACTCTAAGGACAGGAGGAAACTTAATTGGAAGAATCACAGTCTAGCCAAAGCAATCACCCATGAGACAGCACAGAAATGTATAAGAAAGTTTACATTTCAATATTATCTATCTAAAATATAAATTGAATCATTCTACTTGCAAGGTAAAAGACCTGCAGTGGTATCCACGACGCTCTTAAAAAAAATCCAAACTCTTCTCCATGACCTATAAACAAGGCCCTGCTCCATGCGGCTACTTGAGTCTCATCTCTTACTGGCCATTCACCCCGTCACTCACCAATGCTTCAGGCAAACTGGGCTCCTTTCTGTTTGTCGAACACACCAAACTCTTACCCATACTGATGCCTTCGCACACGTGAGCCCTCTAGAATTCTCTCTACCCACCTTTTAGTTCTCAGCTCTAACATTCCCTCCTCAGGGGCCTTCCCTGACCAGCCTCTTGAAAAATGATGGCCTTTTCTATCATACTGGTTATTTCCTTATCGGACTTGTCACAATCTGGAGTTGCTTTTTTTTTTTTTTTCATGTGTAGGCTTTGTCATTGTCTGTCTCACCCCTACCTAGAATGTGTGGGCTTTGTCATTGTCTGTCTCACCCCTATCTTCACTAAACTCCTTCCTCTATCTTATCTCTGTAAAGGCAGAACCTAGCTCAATGCCCAGCCTAGAACAAGGAAGCAATTAAAAATATATTGCTTGGTAGTAGAACATAACATGGCATTTAACAACAGCAATTTTCTCATCTTTTCAATTATTTTTCAATTATTCTAGTTGATTCAAGGATCAAGTCTCACTATGCTGCTAGTATGCCCTTAATGCCTAGTGCTTTTTTTAAAAATGAGAACTCTATATAGTTTATGGCAAACACTTTATAAACTAAAGATAAAGGTTATCATCTTCAATTCCAATATTCTGAAGACCTGGTGAAAACTCTTAATCAGTGCGACTGAGAAAACTACATATTCCCTTCTGCGCATCTCATACTGAGTTTATTCAATCCAATTTATGTGGGAAGTCCTCTTTTAACTTCAGGTTCTGAATTGCTAAATCCTTACTTTTTAAATTATTAACATGCTCAAAACTTAATACATACACATTGAGACTTTGTTTTTATTTTCCCCTAATTCTTCTCCCAACCAAGTTAACAACCTAGTATTTATTTTTCCATACCTTTCTCAATGCCCATTAAATCATACACACATATACATGCGTAAATATACATACAACATATATGAAGCGACTTTTATAAAACTAAAATGCAGCTATATACACTTCTTTACATCTTTCTTTTCTCACTAATAGTACACTGGAAATCCCTCTAAATCAACTAGGATAGACCTAACTCATTCTTTTTAGCATCTGCATAATTTCCATGGTATGGTTATCCCATAATTTTTCTACCACTCCCCTTTAATTGCATTTATTTTGTTTCCTTTTTTTGAGGAACAATTGTGTGCTGCAACTAACAATCTTGTACATAAATTTTTTTATGAGTTTTTTATTTCTCTGAGACAAATATCCCAAGGGTAGAATTGTTTGCTCAAACCGGTATCTTCTTTTTATTTTAAACCATTGCCAGATTGCTTTCCAAAGAGTCTTTGTTTCCACAAATACTGTTTGAGAGCACCTTTTCACTCCACATTCAGCCTCAGTAGATGTTATCATTTTTTAATACTTGATAATCTTATTATAACTGTAATACTGTAGTACACATCCCACACTTTTGAAAACATAGCCCCAACGCATATTCCAACAAAGTGGAAGGGTCTCCTGCTAAAAGCCCTGCTTAATTCCAGGGCTACTACCAAAAGTAAATAAATACATAATATGTAAACAAATATTTATTGAATAAAAGGACATTCTTTCCATTAAAATTAATATTAAATTAATTAAAAATTAAAACTTCAATTAAAAATTAAAAATTCAATTAAAAATTATCACTCTTTGCTTTATATTAGCAGCATCTTCTTCTTCTTACTCTCTAATCCAAAATAAACAAGACAGAAAAAAATGCAGTTTCATAATTTTATATGGGATATGATCTTCATCGTTACACTGATAATGAGAAAATAAGATCAAAATAATATTTGAGTTCTACATTGCAGCACATTTTTGGTCTAGCATATATAATGGTAAATACAGTCTCAACATGTGTTGCTTTTACATACAATACATTGATAAAAGAACAGAAAGTCTATCAACTAAAAAAAGAGATCTTGAAAAATCATTCACTTAAAACAGTCTTTGATAACCCAACTTTGCCACAAAGCACAAACCAGATTAACTCTTCGTTTCGAAATTTGTCTGGTTTATAACAAACAGCCTGTGACATTCCTGTTGTCCTCGCCTCACCTCCCTCTTCATTGCTTCTATTGTCTCCTTTTGCTACTGTATACTTCTGATGTAGCAAAACTGGGTCAATGATAGTACATAGGTGAGAAGAGGAAAGAAGAAAGAAATGACAGCTGTAAGGGTAGTAATAGTAAAATCTTAGCTTGACAACTGATCGTAAAATTACAGCACAGTCTACCACATAAGAATTCATTTGTTGTGCTCCAATTCTATGAACTTGGGAAGCAGGAAAAAGCAGAACCCTAGTGAATATTATTATTCTTTTTTTTAACTAATAGAAAATATACCTCAAAATTTCAGAAGCAATGAACACAGAAAAAATAAACCTATTTCCCTATACTCAAAATAATAATGCTCTACTCTTATAAAGCCCTTCTCATGAACTTGCACACATAATTCTATTAACATAGATATACCAGCACATTCAAATAGGAATATTTTGCTGTTTATAAAACAGAGGACTTTTGAGGCATAGTGACTATTTGTGAATTTAGACAGTTAATGCCACAGATCTAAATTTTACAAAAAAGAGCTTTCAATTGTCTAAAATTCAAAAGTAAATTTTCTCTGTGATTTAACTAGTTCAAATGATCCTGAACTAAAGTGACATCAAAATCCTATATATATCCCAAAATCATCATATATCCTTTTCGTGAAACTCTAAACTCCCATGGGACCATTCTCCCTAGTTCTCCTCCTCCTCCTTCCCACTTCAACTGTGGATATCACTTATAAATCAGTTCCTTATTGTCTGTCTTGTTTATTTTATGTTTAATTCCCCTAACCAGAAGGATTCATCTACCACCTACATGAATTTGTATCTGTCCAAACCTGACTTTAATTTATTAGGACACATTTATTTAGCAACCAGACTTAAAGCCCTCCCCCTCCAAATTCCCAAAATAGATGCCTTAGGAATTAACATCTATTCTAAAAATGGCAGATTCACTACTTCTTCCTTTACTTCCATATTTAATACCAAATTCAATAGATTCCTCCCTTTCAGAGTCCCTGGTATTGTCCCTCCTTCCCGTTTCCCTAGCCATCAGCCACTCCAGGTCATTATCTCCCACATGTATTATTTCAATAGCCTCTTAGCTGTTCATCCTACCTACTTCCAATCTCTCTACACTTTATCCAACACACACAAAGAGCTGCCAGAATTCACCACTTCAATTTGCCCCCTCAGAAACCCACAGTGCCTCCCTACTGTTTCAAATCCAAACTCCTCGGCCAAATGTTCTAGTTAGTTACAGCGTAAAGGCACTTTTTTTTCATCACCTGACTAACCAGATTATTTTTCTTTAACTTCTTAACAAACACAGCTACCATTAGCCCTTCACATACCTCTGGCATTCAAAAATTACCCCGTTTCAAGATCCCACAGGCAGTATTAGTGTAAGGGCGAAGAAGAGTATAGGTTCTGTAGTTTGATTTGAATTCAGCCTCTAAAATTTATGAACTAAGTGACATTAACCAAGTCATTTAACTTCCATCTATTTAACAGAGACACTAACCCTACCTCCTAATGTTGTTATGAAAATTAGTATCATACCCTTAAAGCACTAGGCCAATGCCCAGCACACTGTAGAATGATCAATAAATGTTAGCCATTGTCATTATTATCACATGGCCACCCTCCCCCAGGCAAGCCAACCTGATTGCTCTACCAGAGGCTACGCATGTGTCTTCTCTATTCTTGACTCCCTCAATCACAAACTGTTAGAGATGGAATGGGTCTCCGAAAGGAGCTAGTCACATGTCTATTACCATTCAAGCCTTGGCTCAGTCCTCTCCTCTGATTATTCAACTTGGTGTCTACTGCTAAACTAAATACAAGTGCACACATGGCACAACAGCAAATAGTCCTTAGTAAATATTTGTTGGGTAAATATGTTAAGTGCTAAAGAAATATGTAGTTAGTATGTATTTCTATTATCCCTAAATATTAATAAACCATATGCATCTAAAATAAAACTGTTTCTAAACAATGCCCTATAGCTTCAAGTAACTATAGTTTGAAATATTCAAGACAGGAATAAAAAAAATCTAATATGTCACTTGGTAACTGTCCTCAAATTGATTCAGTTAACTATATTGTATCTTTCTAGCTGCTTTATCCCTTCCTGAAGGTATCTATGTTCTATCTCTTTCTTATCTATCAATAATTCTCAAGTCAATGCTTTATAGTTAGTGCTAAATGCAGTTACAAATTCCACAAATTTTCAATATGAAAATAAGGGCATCATCGAAATAATATGTAAAAAGAGAATAAGATTTCAAAGTTGTCAAAAAGCTAGGCATAGTCCCACCTCTCTCTTTATACTTCCATCCCCCCCTCAAAAAAAAACAAACCCATACAGAATCACAGATTTCTTTTTCATAGGATTTTTAAAGCTGGAAGGACCTCAATTCCCCTTCCCATTGAGTCCCACATGAGAAGATAGGCCAGATAATTAGCCTACAGGTACCACAAAGAGATAGAGACAGCACTGGGAATTGAACCCGGGGTTCTTGACACCTAGGTCAATCCTCTTTTCACTACATCACGCATTATTTCAACTGATTTTTTCCACGCCTATTTAATCTAGAAAATAAAATTAACTATATCACACGAACTCCTCAGAAAACAATTGAGTATAATCACATGGAGTGGTTAATATCGACATATTTTTGGCTATTTTCAAGAACGCTCGTGAGGAATAAACATTTCAAGCCATAAATAGAGCATTTCTATTATAATTACTTTTGTTCTGGAACTAATGCTTCCCTTTATCAGATTTTGTAAAATTTAAGATGTCCATTGTCACTAATTCTTTTTCAAGAACTATACATATATATGGTCATCTCTACAGCCTCCTCCCCAACAATAGCTTAAGCAATCCACATATCTCATAAAAATGTCATCTATTCCAGGCTCATCAGCATATGATAGAATCTGTTCCTAATATAGAATCATAGATTTTTGGAGTTGGAACGAACCTTGGAGATCACCTCTCATTTTACAGAGGAAACTAACACCCAGCAGGGACTGCCCAAGGTCCAAGTTTCTATACGAGAACCCAGGTCCAGAACAGAAAGTTCTCAAAAGAAGATTTCAGAAAAAAACACAATATTTAGTGGAACACCTTAGCTTGTCTCCCTTTGCATCTACTTCTTAAGTACAACTTCCTGCATGAGGAACTTCTGAAATTTAAGAAAAGAAAGCAAAGCAAAAAACTAAGCCAACTTTTTTTTTAAGTCTACAGCCAAGACACTGATCCTAAAAACTTAGCAGAAGTTAAGGTGGATCTCTGCAAGAATAGCAGACAGTACATTTTGTAACAAAACCCCAAAAGCCTATGGATGTAATATAAGTAAGTAGAGTGAGAAAAGATGCACAAATTAAGAATAGCTACAATATTCTTACCTCTATAACAAATTATATAGAGAATTGCTTATAAGTATGAAAACTTTATAAACATGCAACTTTCAAGGAAAAAGGAATTTTAATCACCATACCTATCAATTACACAAGAGTGCCACTACATTTTGAAATTCTATTTTGGTCACAGTGCTGAAGAGAAGCTGGAAATTCTTCTTTTTAGTGTTCTTCCTTTACATGTCTTAAATCATGTTAAAGAACAATAATTTGAGGAAAATCTTTTTATCAAACCTTAATAAAAAGGAAAACTTTTATTTAACCCCTAATAAAATAAGAGAATTATAAACCATATTGTCTAGCCATGTCTTTAAGAATACATGAAAATAAAACATTCCTGAAAGTTAAGGCCTGAAAAGTACTAGACTTACACTTTTTTTTCCCCAATGGAAAAGCACACTACATAAGCCAATTTACCTGTAGGAATATGTTTCTTAACTCTTGAGGATCACCTCGCTTGGTTGTCTGCACCGGTAAGAAAAAAAAAAAAAAAAAAAAGCCAGTTAATGCTTCACTAGAGACCACATAATCTCTTCAGATTAGAGTTCACAGATGCTAACAACCAATGTTCTTATCTTTATAAGGGTATTTAGTTTAAAACACACCAAAAGCAACTAATACTGATAACAACTGTCAAATTGGAGATCTGTGGCTACAGCGTAGAAAGACAGGTGTGAAGAGCCGAAGATAACGGCAAATCCATCAGATAGTTTCCTCTGGGCGAAAGGGAAGGCAGTGGAGATCAACCTCTTTCTTTACTTCACATCCACTAGCAACACACTAGCAACCACCCACCTTCAAATCAAGAGGCCAGCAACGGTAGAACAAGAAAAGTTGAAACACTCAAATTAATCGCATGGCCTAGCAGCCTTTCTTCCCGATGGAAAGCAATCCAGAATACAATCATATCTCCGCGCCCCTCTCTTTCTCCACTCAACCTAAAATATGAAAGCTGCTACAACGTTTCCAAATACTTTCGACATCCTGCCACCTGCAGCGCAAATGCCAACCATTGCTCCCCCAGCCCCACTGAAGCCCCAAATTACTCAATTACTCACCCCCTCCCCCACCGCAATACACAGATGCCTTAGGTACACCCGGCTTTACACGCCACTTCCTCCCACTCCCCTTCCGACGCCCTCCAACTCCGGACTCACAATCCCATGCACCTAGGGTAGAACATTACTCTTCCTTCACCGACCGTGGTCCTCACAAGACCCTCCAACTCACAATCCCTCCTTCTTCCCCTCCCCCAGCCGGGCATCCTCTGTCTCCAGTCCAAGCCCCGCACAGCTCTCCCACCCGCGAGCTGGAGTCCCAGGACGTGCTATCTAAGAACCAGGCAACGAAGGAAATGGGAAGAGGTGAGGGGCTGCATGCAGGGTCCCCGGAATGTCTCTTATGCAATAAAGGCAGCAGCAGAGAGTTGGAGTCACCTTGACCGCCATGCTGTGCTCGGCAGCCGGGGACGAGCGAGTGAGCAAGCAGGGCCGAGCTGTCAGGGCGCGCGCGCGCCGCCTCCTCGGCCGCGCCCGCCCTCCCGCTCGCCGGCGCCGCGCGCGTCCCTATGCAAATGAGCCCGGGGCGGGCAGAGGGCCCCGCGGCCCGGCGGAAAGGCTGCTGGGTGGGGCCCCCCCGGCCCGCTGCGCGGAAGAGGGGGACGCGCGTCCCACCGGGAAGACGGGAGTGCTGGCCGTGGGGTTCCGACGCGCCGCGTGGTTGCCGACAGCGGAGTCGCCGCCAGGCAAGCCTCAGGTTTCCTAAGGCCTCTTAGTGGGTGTGGCTTTGGGCACCGACTTCAGCCAAAGTCTTTTTCCCCTGATACTTAAAGGAACGTTTGGGGCCTAGATTGAGCAAGATTTCGAAGGATCAAAGAACACGTCCCATTAATAATAAGAATAACTGAATTAATGACAACTAATGACAAATGCTGACAATAAAAACGATTGGGAACCACTCACTCTGGGGAAAACCTAAGTAAACATAATTTGAGAAATATGCCGCTAAATTGGTATGGGATGAATACGCTTAATATATATGTGCTTCATCTACTATTATAAAGCTTTATTGGTAGACTGACTCCACATTCCTAATAACCCAAATCCTTTGTGCGATGATGTAGGCACAAATGCATATGGAAAAAATCCATTTGTCTTCGACAGGGCCGACACTGAATCCTGGCCCAACTTGCCCCTACATAAACATTTCCAGCCCTACCTAAAAGGTAGTAGCCCTACCTTGAATCAAAATAATGTCTCTAAGACTGAGTCTTGCCATTATGACTATATTGAGCCACATATTGATTCACTCAACAAACATTTACTGGGCATTTATTATATGCCAGACACAGTCCTTCTTGAAAAGAATACAAAGGAGAATCACATATAGTTCCTACTCTCTAGGAGCTTACAGATGGTCAATGCTTCCCCACAACCCCAACACCAAGTATTTTTTGTTTGTGTCTTTAAACCATGCATGCTCTGGGTGGGGCTGGGTTGGGGGGGTGTTGTCTAACAACTCCAAGATTTATCTTAATCTCACTTAGTTCTGTAATCCTTCTCCCCGCTCTTTTACATTTCCAATGTTGAGTCTCACAGAAGGCTTCCCTTTTCTCCAGTCTCACCAATCATAATATTTGTAAGTATCCAAGTTAATAGAAATGAGGAAAGAGGAGTGGCAAATGGAAATTGTTGATAAGGAATGCTCCATTACTAGTACTCCTAAAATGAGCTTTTCTGTTGCAGTTGGTTTAACTGTCTACCAACATTACATCTCTTTCTTCAGTCTGTTCAAAGTTCTTTTAACAATGTAATTGGACATAAGGATTTACAAATTCGTATTTTGTTCTACTATCAACTTATGTCCCTGATACTCCACTCTCTCTTATTTTATGAAGTTTCTCTAAGTAGGAATCTCAAGATGTTTATTTTATGTTACTTTACAAGGGAAGGATGTCTGTTTAGTAGCCCGAAGTCCCTCAGTATGAATAAAAATATTTAAGGAAAAGGAAGGCATTTATTTAAAATGAAGGGATTATTTTCTATTGGAACATGTTGTTGCTGACCAAATCCATATTGTTGGAGTGAAAATTTAGAGTCAGACTGGCCACTGCTAGAGAGAAAGACAACAGTACATTTAAACAGAGCCTACCACATTCATAGGTATGAGCACTAGGCATAATGAAAATTTTCTTGAATAAAAAATAGCTGATCATGGGGCGGGCCCCGGGGTGTAGTGGTTGAGTTCGGTGTGCTCCACTTCGGTGGCCTGGATTCAGGGGTTCAGATCCCAGGCCCAGACCTACACCACTCATCAGCCATGCTGTGGTGGCAACCCACGTACAAAGTAGAGGAAGATTGGCACAGATCTTAGCTCAGGGCGAATCTTCCTCAGCAAACAAAACAAAACAAAAACAAAAAATAGCTGATCTTTGAGCAAGTTCAAGGACTTCACTGGTGCCATTCTAGTTGCAGTGGAGATGATATAATAATATAAAACTGAGGCTGCTATATGGAGAAGATAGAAGAGCTCAGCTACCCTAAATAAAGGTGAATTTTGCTAGATTTTCCATCTATCCAAATATAATAAACAATAAAATGGACAAAGGTATTAAAAGTATGTACTGGAGGAAATAAACTAAGTATTGAAAAGAATACAAAAGCATATGTGTTAGAGCTCCTGCCCTGAAAAACTGCAGTCTGTCTTTATGTTATAATGATTGGCCAATAGTATTACCAGAAGTTACAACAAATTAAAACTTACTTTTGCCTCAATGGTAGATGATCAGGGTTGAGGGAAAACTTATTAGTTAATGGGATAGCAAAAGACAAACCGGTCAAATAAGAGTCACAGTATATTTTGGAAAAGGTGGCAGAAATAATTCAAAACTTTTCACGATTTTTTTTTTAAGTTACTTTTTTTTTTTTTTTTGTGAGGAAGATCAGCCCTGAGCTAACATCCATGCTAATCTTCCTCTTTTTGCTGAGGAAGACTGGCTCTGAGCTAACATCTATTGCCAATCCTCCTCCTTTTTTTTTTTTTTCCCCAAAGCCCCAGTAGATAGTTGTATGTCATAGTTGCACATCCTTCTACTTGCTGTATGTGGGATGCGGCCTCAGCATGGCCAGAGAAGCGGTGCGTCGGTGCATGCCCGGGATCCGAACCCAGGCCACCAGTAGCGGAGTGCACGCACTTTACGGCTAAGCCACGGGGCCGGCCCCTTTTCACGATTTTTTTAAATTACATGCCAGTATAGTAATTTATAACTCTTTCTTTAAGTTGCAAATGATATTTATAAACAAGAAATAATTTTAAAACCATGGAACAACAACTATAAGTTGAAAACTTGATAATTAGGACATCTATAAAGAAGGACATTTTAGAAAGCAAAATTGAAAGTTAAAGGCTAAGAGATTAGTTGTAAATGTGTTGTCATTAATAGTCACTTTTTAGAGTTGCTTTCATAAAAGATTCAATATGTAGCTTGATTGAGCCTGGACTTTAAATCTGCTTGAGAAGTTGCTGCCCATCAAAATAATATATTACCCCCAGATGCAAAAGCAAAATATGGGCTTACTACACAAACCCACAGCAACATGTCTCCAACGCCCAGGCAGCTTACATTATATTAATTTGAAACCAGCCAGGCACTTTGTGGGTGAAAGTTAGAATTATACTAATGCCTAGTGCCCTCATAAACTAAAATGTAATCATTAAAACAAGAGTCAATTTCCAATGAGCAGGTTCTGCCACTCTTGGCCCTCCTTCCATCTTTAATAACATACCATTTCTGTTTATCTTCTAGCCTCCTTTAATTATTTTACTGACATGAATACATTTTTGTTCCTGTTTCCATATCCCACACAGCTACTATGGATGTCGTCTTGCAAGAACTAAATCAAGGTGGTGTAAAAACACTTAGTGGAGGGTTAGGATATTACTGACTAATTAAACCAGGAATGGAGCTCTTCCTAGGTTAAAGGTACACACGCCATCACTATGATGAGGAATAAGCTACATTTTAGCCCCCATCAAGACGAAGCTCACTTAAAGTAAAATAAATAGCATGATCTCACCTTGGCACTTGCACATACATACACACACACACACAAATGATATTTAAACATCTGGAACTTTTAAGTGTATATTGGTTTTGGCCTATACCTAGAATTACAAAATGGTTCTTTATATTTTACTGAAATAAAGTAAACTCCTTCCTAAAATAAATTTAACTCCTTCCTTGCTAAGAGTCTATATGGGGAAATGGCAGGGGGTAGGCTGGGGAGAAATATGAAGGATTAAGTGTCCAAGTTTGAGCAAATTACGTTCTAGTTGGTAGGATGACCTGGAAATCAATAAGTCAGAGATTATTATTTCAACCCAAGCCACTTATAGCTAGACACTAGGTAAATGACACATTTTAGGGCTTCTCTATACTGTACAAGTATTAATTTCCCCCCCCCCAAAACCCCAGTAGATAGTTGTATGTCATAGCTGCACATCCTTCTAGTTGCTGTACGTGGGACGCTGCCTCAGCATGGCCAGAGAAGCTGTGCGTCGGTGCACACCCGGGATCTGAACCCAGGCCGCCAGCAGCAGAGCGCACGCATTTAACCGCTAAGCCACGGGGCCGGCCCTGTACAAGTATTATACTCCCTGTATGAACATTTGCTCTAATTGAAATAAATTCTCATTTTGGTGGAGAGGGAAGAGTGGGGTATCAAAAGTCAGATGAAATAGTGGTACTCCTGCAATTACATCTTCCTAAACTGTTCTTCCTCACATTCTGACTCTAAATTCTATAAATTATGCAATGAGGATGACAGTGATCTTATTTTTGGACCACAGTATTTTTATTCCCTTGTGGAGGCAATAACAGCCAGTTTTCTTTTCAATGGATTTTGGAAGGAATTCATGGAATGAGCAGCTCTAGACATTTAAGGCTGTGAGTGCCTTATTGCTATACTAGTCAGGTACAAGCTGGTAGTTAGTGGGAAACCTTATGATCAGATGGAGGTTTGTACTAGACAAGCTTTAATGCTTCTTTCAACACTCTAATGTCATAATTTGGAATGAGCCAAATTTTAGTTAATAAACATTTATTGAGTGCCTTGTGTTGTACTAAACTCGCTGTTGCAGCTGTAGGAAATATAAGAAAAATAAATAGCATGATTCCCAAAGTATGGAGAATGTTTTACTGTGGCAACTGCTACTATTCATCTTTTTAAAGAATAAGGCTGAAAGAACGATACCAAAACCTTTTGCATGTGCCAAAGGCCAAGGCAGCTTTAAGTAATAATGGGGTAAGAACTCTGTGGTTTGTCACACATTCCCATTCCAAGCAAAAGTACGTATGTAACTGGGAGAACAAACATCCTGCCCAGTCCTCAGCTGCCAAGCCCTACCCTACCTCTAGGGATTTACTTGGATCTGGTTTGTGCCTCCTTTCTGCTTAGAGGTCAGTCAAGAAGGATACTTTGGATCTGATCCAAAGTAAAGAAAATTTTTTCACTTTAAAAATTGTGCTGGGAGAAAAGCAAAGGGCCCAGAATATCTGAAGCAAACTTGAAAAAGAACAAAGTTGGAGGACTTACACTGCCTGGCTTCAAGATTTACTGTAAAGCTAAAGAAATCAACACAGTGTGGTACTGGCTGGCGTAAGGATTGATAAATAGATCAATGAAACAGAATAGAGAGCCCAGAAATAGATACAAAATTACAAAGCCATTTGCTTTCTAACAAAGGTGCCAAAGCAATTCAATGGGACAAGAGTCTTTTTAACAAATGATGCTGGAATAACTAGATATTCATGTAGGAAAATAAATAAACTTCAACCTCTACCTCAAAACATACACTAAAATTAATTTGAAATGAATCATAGACCTAAATGCAAAAGCTAAAATCATAAAGCTTTTAGTAGAAAACATAAAAGAGTATCTTCGTGACTCAGAGGTAGGTAAAAGTTTTTTATTCAGTATATAAAAAGCAATAACCAGGGCCGGCCCCGTGGCTTAGCAGTTAAGTGCACGCGCTCTGCTGTTGGTGGCCCGGGTTCGGATCCCAGGCGTGCACTGACGCACTGCTTCTCTGGCCATGCTGAGGCCACGTCCCACATACAGCAACTAGAGGGATGTGCAGCTATGACATACAACTACCTACTGGGGCTTTGGGGGGGAAATAAATAAATAAATAAATAAATAAATAAAAATTAAAAAAAAAAAAGCAATAACCATAAATTTAAAAATTAGATTTCACTAAAATTGAAAATTTCTACTCATCAAAAGACAGCATTAAGAAAATGAATGGGCAAGCCACAATCTGGGAGAAAAATTAGCAAAACATATATGACAAAGAACTGATAATCCAGGATATAAAGAACTCCTAAAACTCGATAAATAAACAACCTAGTTTAAAAATGGGCAAAAGACTTGAATAAACACTTCACAAAAGAAGATATACAAATGGCCAATAAGCACATGAAAAACTGCACATCATTAGTCATCAGGGAAATGCAAATTAAATCACAGTAAAAAGATAGCACTACACACCCACTAGAATGGCTAAAATTAAAAAGACTGAAAACACCAGATGCTGGCAAGGATGCGTAGCAGCCAGAGCTCTCATGCACTGTAGTGGGAGTGTAAAGTGGTATAATCACTTTGGGAAAAGATCTAGCAAGTTCTTATAAAACTAAACATACACCTACACAATGACCCAGCAATTCTACCTTTTGGTATTTACCGAAAAGAAATTAAAATATATGTGGATAAAAAGACTTGTGCAAGAATGTTCATGGCCACTTTATTCATAAAAGCCAAAAACTGGAAATAACCCAGGTGTCCATCGATAGGAGAATGGATAAACAAACTATGGTATATTCACAGAATGGAATACTATTCAGCAATGAAAAAGAGCCAGCTATTGATACAACAACATGGATGAGTCTTAAAAGTATCATACTAAGTGAAAGAAGACTTACATAGAATCATATAGCACAAAAGAGCATATACTGTATGATTACATTTATATAAAGTTCTAGAACAAACAAAACTAATCTATGGTGGAAAAAATCAGAACCATGGTTGCTGGGGGAGAGGAATTGACTGGAAAGAGGCATGAGGGACCTATCTAGAGTGATGGTAATAATCTGTGTCTTGCTAGGGATTTAGGTTACAAGTGTATATATTTTCCAAAACTTAGAGAATGTACACTTAGAGTTTATACATTTCATTGTGTGTAAATTTTTCCTCAAAAGAAAAAAAATCTGTGAATAAATATTGAACTCTTGCTAATGACATGAAGTATTTAGGGAAAGAATACTAGTATCTTAAATTTACTTTGAAATGTGTAAAAGAAATAAGAAAGATTGATGGATGGATGGAGAGATGGATAGATAGATAGATAGATAGATAGATAGATAGATAGATAGATAGATAGATAGATAATGTGATACTTAACTGGGAGGTATATAGGAATTCAACATAAAAATTCTTTCAACTTTTCTATACATTTGAAATTCTTCATAATAAAACATTGGAGAAAATTGTGCTGGGTCTTTGTGTTACTAAAGATGGCCATCGAGATATGTAATTCTGTTGTTTGGCTAGGAATTGTAATGGGATTTGTTTCTTAAATACTGATAGGCCTCTGTGCACAGTTGGAGAGTAGGAAAAAGAAACTGAAACTGACTAACAAATAATATATCTCTATTATGGGCAGGGGAATCTGTGAAAACTATATTGCATTCAGGAAAAAAAATGTTTTCCTTAACATAGATTTAGACAGTAATTATATGTTCTTGGGAGTTGTGTGTGTTTGTGTGTATGTGTTTATTTGGTCTAATAGTTACCCACAGGAAAACCAGAGGAAAAATATGGAAGTATATTTGCATAACATACTGACAGAAACCTTGCAAGTTACCAGACTTGGAATCTGGAGCCTACCCTGGAACTCTCCTGCTGAAATGCACCTAGGGTGTAAATCGAGACTGAGAAACTCAACACTTTGGTGGGAAATATCCTGCAATGCGTCATTATGTCCTTGGATTGCCTTGGTGGGGGCAGGAGAACTGATCCTAGGATGAAGTCAACTGCAGTGAGTAGCGAGTTTCCAAAAAGGTGAGGGCAGGTTTGTAGTGGGAGACCTAAAGAAAGGACTCATTAAGGAAGAGGGCCACAAACCTCAAGACAAGGAAACTAGGAACCGGGGTATGCCCAGGAAGAAACTCCTTCTGAAGAATTACCATAAAGGAATACTGTCTCTTGATCTCCGTTGGGGGGATTGGTTCTAGGACCCCTATGGATACTGAAATCCATGGATGCTCAAGTCCCTTACGTAAAATGGCATCATATTTGCATATAACCTACGCACATCCTCTCATATACTTGAAGTCATCTCTAGATTACTTATAATACCTAACACATTGTAAACGCTACGTAAATAATTGTGTTGTTTAGGGAATAATGACAAGAAAAAAAGTCTGTACATGTTCAGTACAAACACAACCATTGTAAGCCTTTTCATCCATGGTGCAGACCAAAGATGCGGAACCTGTGAATAAGGAGAGCTGACTATAATGTAATATTGATCAGTATCAAATTGTACTGATCAGAAGAATAATCAGGAAGTTTAAGTTAGAAAGTCCTAGAGAAACAGTATGAAACAGCTGGACCTGGAGGAGAGTTAGACCTTGTAGAAAGAGACAAATTAAGGACAAAAACTGGGCAGAATTGTGGAATGATTGGCACTCTTGTTTTTTTTCTTTTTTTGTGAGGAAGATCAGCCCTGAGCTAACATCCATGCCAATCCTCCTCTTTTTGCTGAGGAAGACTGGCCCTGGGCTAACATCCGTGCCCATCTCCCTCTACTTTTTATATGGAATGCTGCCACAGCATGGCCTGACAAGCAGTGCATCAGTGCGTGCCTGGGATCCGAACCTGGGCCGCCAGCAGCGAAGCGTGCGCACTTAACCGCTACACCATGGGGCCGGCCCCTGATTGGCACTCTTTTAATTGGAAAAGGATGGAAGCTGAGAACACAGAAGGAACTTGACCAAGAATAGTTAAAGGTCTCAGTCAAAGTTGTACTCTGCATATTCCATTTCCAGGTGCCCTGACAATAGGATGCCACCTTAAAATAATGTCAATATGTTGAGGAAAAACTACATGAAAATGAAATAAAAAGGAACTAAGAGTTGAGTCATAAGAGTTCTTCACCATGGCATAAGGTCTTTTTACTGCAAAGATGCCACAAAGGATAAGAATAAACTTATGTATAAAAAGAGTTAACTACAGCCTGCAATTTTGAGGAAGCTTCTGGGTAATGCTGACCTGCTGCTTCTTCCCTGACTTTGGTCAAGTCAGCACGGGAAAAAATCATGGAGTAACGGATCTACAGGGTCTTCCCTGTATTATCGCTCACGGTCACTGCTTGGAAAGAAACCCCAGAGAAACAGTCATTGTTTGCTCACCCTGCTCTTCTATCACCCTGGATGAGTGAGCTTACCTGGATGGTTCAGGATGGGGATGGGGAATAACACAGGGAGTCAGAAATTACAGTTCCTTTAATCATCCCCAACCCTTCAATAAAGAATTACATGTGAACAAGTTTTGCACTGATGGTGTGGAAGAAAATTAAGGTGCAGTAATGGGAAGTGTAGTCTTCCTCATATCACTCCTTCACTGAGATCCATGTGGCAGTAGCAGCAACATCATTTCATCAAAGACAGTAGGCTCAGAGTTCTAGGTGGGGAACAGCAGCTAAGTAAGTGTAACCCAAGGAATAACCAAGTGGTAATTAGGTGCATGGATCACAGCGAAACTGCTCAATAGCAGATGAGATGATTCCTTCTTAGCTTAAACACACTAGAGAAACGTGAAGGGATGGTAGGGCATTTCATCATATAAAATTCTATATGACTATGAAGTTCTAATCCAACTTTTAGGCATAGTATGTGACTTATTGATATCTATAAGCAGGCAATATGAAGGGAATATAATTATCCCTCTCTATAAAGATCTTACAATGTATAGGGAAGACAAAAGATAGGTAAAACCACTAATAATGCATATGCTTAACTGTGTGGTAAATTCATGCAATACAGGTTTAGAAAAAAATCATGCTGGATGATATACAGAAGGTTTCATGGAAACCATAATTCACCATTTTTTCTAGAATTTACCATTTCTCTGTGTTCCTTCCAGAGTATGTCTTATTACCCTATCCTTCCTCCTTAATCTACGCCTTCAGTCCTATCACTTATCCCAATGCCTGACATTAGCTATGTAGGTACTAATTAAATGTTTATTGATTATTCCTAGCTGGTCACTCTACCACTAGCCATTAGTCCTTTTATATTTACTAAGTGAAGACCATTACCATTGCCTTAGTTGCTCAAGCCAGAAAGCTGGGTATCAGACTCTTTCTTACTCCTCACATCCAAATAGTCACCCAGTCCTGTGTTTTCAGTCCCCTTCAGTGCTTTTAAAATCTCTTCTCTTGATTATAATAGCCATCATTATGCCTCCTAATTGCTCTCCAAGCCTCCCGTTCTCCACTTTCTGCCTCCTGTCACTATCCTCAAATCCATTCTCCACCGTGCTGTCAAGTGCTCAATCTAAACCAGAAATTAAATTTTGGAAATTAAATTTTGTCACTTCCCCATCCTTCAGTGGCTCTCTATTGACTTAAATATAAAATTCAAACTCCTACATACCAACTCTTATGGAATGCAGCAAAAGCAGTAGGAAGAGGGAAATTTATAGCAATACTGGCCAACTTCAACAAACAAGAAAAATCTCAAATAAGTAATCTTAAACTACACCTAACAGAACTAGAAAAAGAAGAACAAACAAAGCCCAAAGTCAGCAGAAGGAGGGAAATAATAAAAATTAGAGCTGAAATAAATGAAACAGAGACTAAAAAAACAATAGAAAGAATCAATGAAACTAAGAGCTGGTTCTTTGAGAAGATAAACAAAATTGACAAACCCTTAACCAGATTCACTAAGAAAAAGACAGAAGTCTCAAATAAATAAAATTTAAAATGAAAGAGGAGAAATTACAATGGATACCACAGAAATACAAAGGAGTATAAGAGAATACTATGCAAAACTATATGCCAACAAATTTGATAACCTAGAAGAAATGGATAAATTCTTGGAATCATACAAGCTCCCAAAACTGAATAAAGAAGAAATAGAGAATCTGAATAGACCAATCACAAGGAAAGAGATTGAAACAGTAATCAAAAACCTCCCTCCTCCCAAAAAAAGTCCAGGACCAGATGGCTGCTCTGAAGAACTCTACCAAACATTCAAGGAAGATTTAATACGTATCCTTCTCAAGCTATTCTGAAAAATTGAGGAAGAGGGGACACTTTCTAACTCATTCTATGAGGCCAACATTACCCTGATACCAAAACCAGACAAGGACAAAACAAAAAAGGAACATTACAGGCCAATACTGCTGATGAACATAGCTGCAAAAATCCTCAACAAAATATTAGCAAATCAAATACAATACGTTAAAAGGATCACACACCATGATCAAGTAGAATTTATACCAGGGATGCAGGGATGGTTAAACATCCACAAATCAATCAATGTGATACACTACATTAAAAAAATAAGGAATAAAAGTCACATGATCATCTCAAAATGCAGGGAAAGCATTTGAAAAGATCCAACATCCATTTATGATAAAAACTCCCAATAAAATGAGTATAGAAGGAAAGTACCTCAACATAATAAAGGCCTTTTATGACAAACCCACAGCCAACATTATACTTAATGGTGAAAAAATGAAAGTCATCCCTCTGAGAACAGGAACAAGACAAGGGTGCCCAACATAGTACTGGAGTTTTTGGCCAGAGCAATTAGGCAAGAAAAAGAAATAAAAGGTATCCAAATTGGAAAGGAAGAAGTAAAACTCTCACTGTTCGTGGATGACATGATTCTATATATAGAAAACCCTAAATAATCCACCAAAAATGTATTAGAAATAATCAACAACTATAGCAAAGCTGCAGGGTACAAAATCAACTTATAAAAAGCAGTTGCATTTCTATACTCTAATAATGAACTAACAGAAAGAGAACTCAAGAATACAATCCCATTTACAATCACAACAAAAAGAATAAAATATCTAGGAATAAATTTAACCAAGACCTATACAATGAAAACCATAAGATATTATTGAAAGAAATCAATGATGACACAAAGAAATGGAAAGATATCCCATGCTCATGGATCAGAAGAATAAACATGGTTAAAATGTCCATACTACCTAAAGCAATCTACAGATTCAATGCAATCCCAATCAGAATTCCAATGACATTCTTCATGGAAATAGAACAGAGAATCCTAAAATTTATATGGAACAACAAAAGACCCCGAATGGCCAAAACAATCCTGAGAAAAAAGAAGGAAGCTGGAGGAATCACAATCCTGGACTTCAAAATATACTACAAAGCTATAATAATCAAAACAGCATGGTACTGGTACAAAAACAGACACACAGATCAATGGAACAGAATTGAAAGCCCAGAAATAAAACCACACATCTACGACAGCTAATCTTTGACAAAGGAGCTAAAAACGTACAATGGAGACAGGAAAGTCTCTCCAATAAATGGTGCTGGGAAAACTGGATAGCCACATGCAGAAGAATGAAAGTAGACCATTATCTCTCACCATACACAAAAATTAATTCAAAATGGATTAAAGACTTGAAGGTAAGATGTGAAACCATAAAACTCCTAGAAGAAATTATAGGCAGTACACTCTTGGACATTGGTCTTAGATGGATCTTTTCGAATACCATGGCTACTCGGGCAAGGGAAACAAAAGAAAAAATAAACAAATGGGACTTCATGAGACTAAAGAGCTTCTGCAAGGCAAAGGAAAGCAGGAACAAAATAAAAAGACAACCCACCAACTGGGAGAAAAATTTGCAAGTCATATATCCGACAAGGGGTTAATCTCCAAAATATATAGAGAATTCATACAACTCAACAACAAAAAAACAAACAACCCAATCAAACAAAGGGCAGAGGATATGAACATTTTTCCAAAGAAGATATACAGATGGGCAACAGGCACATGAAAAGATGTTCAACACCACTAATCATCAGGGAAATGCAAATCAAAACTACAATGAGATATCACCTTACACCTGTTAGAATGGCTATAATTACCAAGACAAAAAACAACAAATGTTGGAAATGATGTGGAGAAAAGAGAACCCTCCTACACTGCTGGTGGGAATGCAAACTGGTGTAGCCAGTATGGAAAAGAGTATGGAGATTTCTCAAAAAACTAAAATGGAAATACCATACGACCCATCTATCCCTCTACTGGGTATTTATCCAAAGAACTTGAAATCAACAATTCAAAGAGACTTATGTACCCCTATGTTCATTGCAGCATTATTCACAATAGCCAAGACATGGAAAGCAACCCAAGTCCCCATTGACTGATGAAAAGATAAAGTAGATGTGGGCTATATATACAATGGAATACTACTCAGCCATAAAAAAGACAAAATCATGCCATTTGCAACAACATGCATGGAACTTGAGGGTATTATGTTAAGCGAAATAAGTCAGACAGAGAAACACAAACACTATATGATTTCACTCATATGTGGAAGATAAACACATGGACAAAGAGAACAGATTAGTGGTTACCACAGGGGAAAGGTGTTGGGGGGTTGGCATGAGGGATAAAGGGGCACATATATATGGTGACTGGCAAATAATAATGTACAACTGAAATTTCACAATGTTATAAACTATTATGGCCTCAACAAAAGAAAAAAAAACTAGGCCACTGGCGGTGAGCAAGATGCAGTCTTTACCGAAACTGATATATAATAATGTACACCTGAAATTACACAATGTTATAAACCAATATGACCTCAATAAAATTAAAAAAAAAATTCAAACTCCTCAGTATGGTGAAATGTGGAGCCTCCTGATCTGACCCATCCCTCTTATTTATGTCTTATATCTTACTACTACTACTATACTTTTTCCTTTAGTCACAAAGATTTTTGAGCCTTTGTGCTATTTCCTTTGCTGGGAATATTTTACTCCACATTTACTCGAATTTCCCTATCCTTGAAGATATAGCTCAAGAATCTCCTCCAACAGAAAACAATCCTTAACCCCCTTTCCATATCTGAGGTAGGTCCCCGCCCTATGCATAGTATGTATCACACTGTGTTGTAATTATCTCTTTGCTTATTGTCTTTTCCACTGGTAGCTTTCAAACTTTATTGACCTATATAGTTAACTACATATTTTTTTTTATCATAACTCCAGTACACACTGAAATAAAAATTCCTTGAAGCAGCACTGGACTTTACTATATGCAACACACTCTGGTATTTATTATTCTATACTATTCTATTTCTTTTTTTCTAATTCTGGTTTTAACATACAGAATTGATTTCATGACCCGTGGTTTAAAAATAGTGTAATAGACTATGAACTCACATAGATTCTCAAGCATGATAGGTGCTCAATAAAAGTAATTAAGAACAAGATAAAACAAAAATCTCCGTATCCCTAGCAATTAGCACAAGGCTAGGCACATAGCAGTGGTCAATAAAAATGTTTGATAAAAGAATAAATACACACTTCTGGGGCAGACTATCTTCCTGAATCATCTTTTTCTCTCATCACTTCCTTTTTAAGAATAAGAGTTTCTTATAAGACATTAAATAAAGATGAAAATAGACATGTAAGCACAGATACAGAGACAGGCAAAACTGGAGAAGGGACTTTAAAAATTGTTGAATTTGAAGGGCATAATGAGATAGAGACACACGATTGCTGAAAGCCAACTGTTAGTTCTTCCAAAGAAGGCCTAATGTGGTGAAGTCACCAAAGTCTGGCATGAGTTCTATAGGTCAGAAATCATCTTGTAAATGTAAAAACCTTCTAAAAATCACTTAAGCTAACCAAATTCACAAGATACTGATGAATAGCTTCCTATGTGTCAGACAATATTCTAAGCACTTTATGTGAACATATCCTCAAAAAAACTCTGTGAAGTAGGGTTATCTCATGTTATTATCGCCATTTCAAAGATGAGGAAACTGAGACTGAGACATTGAGCAACTTTTCCAAAGTTATATAGCTAGCAGTAATTAAAAGGTTAGTAAAAGGATTACAATAAAAACGTTGTGAAAAATCTCTCAGAAAGTAGAGCAATACACAAAGAAAGGGAGGAAAAATATTTAAATATAGAGAACTAATCCAGGGGGCCCAATAATTGACTACTAGGAGTTCCGAAGAAAATAGAGATGTAAAAAGATAGGGAAAAACTATCAAAGTAATAAATAAGAGAATTTTCCGTATCTAAAAGATGAGTTTTGAGTTTCAAAGTGTCCTCTGTGTATCCAGAACAATAAATGGAAAAGGTTTAATAACAAGGCACATTATAAAATATCAGAACATTGGAGACAGAAGATCTCCTGTACCTAGAATGCACACATCCATGAACAGAGAGGAAGAGGTGAAAATGGCCCTCTCACTATCACACCAAATAACCCACTGAAGAAATTTTTGCCTCCCATCCCTACAACCTTGAGCTCATGGATTTTGAGGTCCTGTATCCAAGGGAGGAATGCTTTCATCAGGAAACACCATCAAGGTACAGATGAATTGGTAACTGAGACTACTCCCTGGCCATTTTGGGCTCGTCAAGCTGTAGAATTAAAGGCAGAAAAGGGTCACCAAAGCTATGTGGTGATAATCCCAATCAAGGAGAAACTAGGTTCCTGCTATACAATGGGACAAGGATGACTATGTCTCAAACCCATCTGAGGCAATTCAATAAAGACAGCCAACCCAATAAAGATAAATCCATAGTAGACTCAGATCATTTGGGAATTAAGGTTTAGACACTGCACTAGATAAAGACTTAGACCCCCAAGAAGGGGTTGAAAAACGAAGTTATGATTATCAACTTAGGCCTCACAGCCACCTACAGAAAGAGGGTTCAATAGCAGCTACACTTTATATTATTCTTGCTCCTCATCCCACCCCCACCTTCTGTGAAGAGTATTGGCATTGGCTAACATTTTAAATTTCATTCTGTGATGATATGATAGCTGATAGGACTATGTCTGTCCATTGTGTTGGAGACTTTGATTGCCACATAAGAGATGATACATGAATTTCTTATGGTCAAGTGACACCAGGAAGACGTTGGGGCTTGAAGTGCTTTTGCAGTGTTCCACCCAAAAGGGAGGCCTACTAACAAAGGAGACAACAGCAGCAAGGAGCCACAGTTTCCTTGTCAGGGCAGTGGTACAATATGGAGGCCCCTTTCAGCTCACTGAAGAAATTAAGAATGCATGCTATGTGAGAGGCAGTAAGAGCATCAGTGGGAGGCAATGTCAGCTGGAGAAGTAGAGAAGACCAAACAGAGAGAGTTAAGTGGCAAAATTCATTTCTCCTCTATTCCTACTTCTAGCCTCAACACCAAAAGAATTAGCCTTGAAAAGGAAAGAGGAAAAACTATTCTAAAACCAGACACTCTCCCCAAACCAAACTTTAGGGGCTTAGAAAAGGAGAATGAGTGAAAAATTGACTATTCTCTCATCCTCATTTCAGGTCCCTGTGGCTACAAGTCTGGCCAGCAAAGGAGGAGGTTTTAAAACACCAAAGTTTTAAACTAGGCCAAGCTAGACTTTCAATAAATTAAAAGACCATAAAACTAAGGAATCTGCCTGGGAGGAAAGGGTATTCAACATAGTACAGTGGGAGCAATGACTAAAGAAAAAACATTTTATGTATATACCCCTACTAAGTTCAGATTCCTTAGTAACCTGGTCACATAAAAGTAAGAGTAGTATGTTGTTTATTATATAATGTTAAGTGAATGAATCAGAACTTGAAATTGTATGCATGTGGCAAGTACAATTGTATGAGTAATCTGAATATACTAAACAAAGCCTGGAGCAGATAATTGAATTTTCTCTAAATCTCAAGTTTGCTTAGGGTCAGCAATGATCGTATATCTAACCAAACCTACTATTATACTTCTTTTTACCATTTATTTATTTTAAGAAGTAAAATAAGTTTATTCAGTAAGATTGCTTTTCACAAATCCATGTCAGATGATGGATACTCGGCCACCCTCTGTGGACTTGTAAATTATGGTTTGTTTTTTTGTTTTCTTGGTTGTTGTTTTTCAAAGATTAACACCATAGTATTTCAAAGAGGAAGACTAAACAGAGGGTGATCTATCAATTCCTCCCTTTTCCATGAAAAATTGAGTATTATGCTTGACTTTTTCCATTATCTGCAATCATTCCAGTTTGCAGGGAGTCCGTACAAATAATTGTTCATAGCACAGATATTTCAGAGAACACGTCTTTGAGCCCTCTAGTGAAGATTCCTTTAGGCTCACCTGTTGTGAAATCATCTACCCTAACCTATTCTAAGTCCAATTTCTATAGCATCATTGGTAATAATTGTATGAGGACTCTAATTTATGAAGCCTTCCTCCCACACTGCAATATTTTAGGACACTGGAGCAGGGTAAAAATCTCCTGGAATCATTTGTGGCATATTGATCTCATACCTAGGAGTGCCCTAATCCCTTCTTTTTTTTTTTTTTTTTTTTTGTGAGCAGGTCAGCCCTGTGCTAACATCTGCCAATCCTCCTCTTTTTTTGCTGAGGAAGACTGGCCCTGGGCTAACATCCATGCCCATCTTCCTCCACTTTATATGGGACGCCGCCACAGCATGGCTTGCCAAGCAGTGCGTCAGTGCGCACTCGGGATCCGAACCAGTGAACCCCGGGCCGCCGCAGCGGAGCGCGAGCACTTAACCGCTTGTGCCACCAGGCCAGCCCCTGCCCTAATCCCTTCTTAACCCAAGCCTGGTAAGAGATGAAAAGTTTATGGCTATCTTTTTTTTTTTTTAATCTTGACCCTATACGACCCCAGTGGAAAATATATGTGAACTGGATAGCATAAAAATAAAGTAAGGCTCACCAAAGAATGACCTTTCAGTTTATAGCTATTGTTCTAATTTGTCATAGTGATGATTTAGATAAGTATTTATCTACTTTAAATAAATGGATAAGGTGTTGTAATGTACTAAACATATAACCATGCAATTTTCATTTGTGCTTAGATATGGGCTCATATACAATTAAATCTAATAATAAATAAAATTGTCATTTGGCTTTTAAACATTAATTTATTTTATTTAACAGAAAGCAAAGCAACACCTAAGATAATTAAATCATATTGATACTATTTGAATGAATTGGACAGTTGTTGTCTCCCTGCTGCAGTCTTTCTGTGCATTTTACTCAAAAGAACAATGTGAGGTTCAAAATCTGAGAATAAAAGAACTTGAAAGTCCACCTGAAAAGGAAAAAAATAGCAAAAATCTTTACTCAATGAAAGAAACATACAATTTAGCTCAGCAGGACTTTTACATATCCAAGGACAAAATACAGATGCGCAGCCACAATTTTTTGAAAAAGAGAATTTCTTCCTGGTCTTCCTTGTGATTCTAGCTTAACAAAACTTACGTAAAACAAAGTGTTATAATTATTTGTTAATATTTTAAAATATTTTAGGGACCCCTTGAGATTATTCTTACAACTTTTTTTAAATGGAACTTTTCATTTCTCCAAGTAATTGTTCTTCAATGAGAATATTACATGTTTTTTTAAAGTTAACATTCAGATTTTTAGATAAGATTTTATAAAATGAGAGACTATAACTTGAATATAAAATGAGAATATAACTTCATTTTATAAAATGATAATATAACCCAGTATTGCAGATAATTCCATTTATATAGGAATTGTCCATAAGGGTCAGGTAGAAAGGGGAAGATAAACAAACCTGAGAGTGGACCTAAGAAGAGAGGATATAGGCAAGCTTAAATACTAATATATCCAATATAACAGTTAATCTGAATCAAAATCTTTAGTAAATGTTAGTTAAAAGGATTTGTTCTCACTTCAAGTAAGAACTCAGAGATGAAGATAACATAGTTTCAGCCCTAGAGGAGTTATCAATAAGAGGTAAATAAGCTTAAGAGTGGAGAAGGTGATGATTCATAATTATCCCCTAGGAGGACAGATCAGAAAGTGAGGCAATCCTTCTGTGATAAGCAGGCCTACCTTGGTGGGTGAACACAGCAGGCCCCTGATACAGCAGGCCTCAATGAAGCCACCTGGAGAGAAGTGAGAGAAGAGGATAAAAGCCTCACTTGGGGTGAAATGTGGGGCTGCTGTAGGGAACCGCATGGGCTCGTTCCTGTTTGTTGTGGGAAACCCAGGGAGAAAAGAGGAAGGATGTTACATCCACTGTACCACTTACCCAATACCTCTCTTCCACCCTGTACGTGTAGTATTCTAAATAGGACCTGGGTTTGGGGAGATGGCAGCTTATGTTTAGTGTCTAAATATTTGGGTGCTTAACTGATTGAAGGATAGAGAAGGAGGTATAGAGGAAGAGGGTAAGCTCCTGATGAGGAATAACTAGGCTTTCTTAAAGCTCTCTCAGAAAGCCACAATTTAGAATCTGAGTTAAAATTCTCTGGGGAAAGCCAGGGCTACTGATGATCTGGGCTTGTCTACAAGAATACCCCTGTGTCCCAGAGAATCTTGTCTTTGGAGCCATTGTACCAGGGATAAATTTTCTCTGGCAAAAGATCATCTCCTGCCCATTGTGTTGATTACTCACCGTAGGCCAAAGCTACTCCCTGGTAACATCCAAAGAACAATTTAATAAGAGGGAAAGGCCTGTGTTACACACGTGTTAGTGGTAATGGGTTAAACGTGGATGAGGTGGTTTTTATTCTCTGATTCTAATCACAGGCTCAAGGACGTTTTAAAGCAAAGAAACTTAGCAGTTTCCAATCCAAGAACCATGAAGTGCTTAAACAAACGTGGAAGCTTCGTTGTTTTGGGGGGGAAATTGTGTTCTTGATGGTATCACTGCAAAGTCTTTTAACAAACATTTAACGGATGTCAGCCGTGTGCCAGACACAGTAACTTTCTCTCCAAAGTAAAGTATTTCGTGAAGGAAATTAGCTTTTTCTACCGCAAGAAAGGAAAGAAAAAAGTGGAAAAACATAGGACCAAATTGAGAGACCTGGGCCACAATATCACCTCTATCAGTTACTTGCTGAGAAACCTCAAGTAACAGTGTGGAATTAAGTCAGGGATCTTCAGAGGTGCATAGATGATTGAGAAGATAGAAAACCTAATATTTTAAAATTAAAATTTCTGTCTAAAAATTTTAGCCAAATTTTTTGTGTAACATAAAAAGTTAACAATAGCAATATTTAATATAGGAATTAACAGAAGTAAAAATATATTAGATATATATTTATAAGAAAATAGGAACAAAAGCTTGTATGCATATATATACCAAATAAAAAGTATGACAATGACTAGATTATCTAATTTCTAAAATCACTTTGCTCGAAAATTCCTGATTCTATATTATTCAAATTACCTTAGTTTCTCTTAAACTACATTAAAAAATACCACCATATCTATAGTAACAGAAACCTCCTCATAAACAACAAAATGTTAAATTTACAAAGATATGAAAAAGTAAACCTTTTATTCTTTAGATGAATCCTAACCCTACCGATACACCCTTCTTACCTGATCAAGCAGGTTCTCTTTGTATTATATGGTACCAGTTGGCATGACCCTTTCTTCTTCTTAGCTCATTCAAGAGACTGGCAAAGGGATTCTCTGAGAGCCCTGTGTTGATGAGATTAATGACAAACTTAAAGTGTGGATTCCCTCTAGCAAAATTTTCAGAAAGAATTCTTTTAATTTTACTAATTTGCACAGTGACTGGTTGGTTTAGCTTGTTGACAACTGTACATATTCCCTCAAAATTCTGATTTGTAAAAAAATTTAGAAGAAACACTACCATAAAGCTAAATTTTATTTTATTTTATAATTCTTTTAAGGAACAAGTTTATAAACTAAACAACTAACAGTATTATATAGCTGATGTAAAAGCTCCTCCCTTTGTGTGTCCAGATCATAGGAAGTTAAGAGTCTTGCTGTGCGTAGTGATATGGGTAAATAGGTTACAAAGGAGTTGGCTAAAAACCAATCCATTAAAATGACAGCTTTCACAACAATGGGAATATACTTAACATTACTAAACTGTATGCTTAAATATAATTGAGATGGTCAATTTTATATGTTTTTTACCACAATCAAAAAAAACAGGACTGAAACAATATATCAGTTTAAAATGAGTATTTCTAGTTATAATTTTCACCACTTTTGTCTTATTTCTTTAATATCTAAGTAGCTTTGATAAAGTTTTCTTCACCCTCCCCCTACCCTAAAGCTCTTCCATATTAAGAAACAACACAAAACAAGAGCAGAAAAATTTAACATAGAAGAGTAATGGTCATTTTTTGTTGGCTAAAACGGAAAAAATAATTAATATTTGAAATAGAATTTTAACTATGGAATGTGAAATGTCATAGGCATTATTGTATTACTCACCCTAGGTAGACATACATAATTAATGCCATTCTTACAAATTATAGTTTCAAAAAGTAAAAGAGGCATCACAGAATGGTAATTTTGGGAACAAGTATAAGCAATTATAGTGCTCTTCCCTCATTTTGACAAATCTTTGCTTGTAAATAATGGCAGAATGTAAAACTAGAAATGCTAATTTTCAACTAACTGTTCCTTGTTTCAATTGCTGTTCCTCTTTGATTCTGTGTATCAATTTATAGAATGTAAAGAAGAGGGTAAGAGTTAGCAACCATGTCTAAAAACTTTCAAAAAGATTGATAAGTTTCTAATTATGAAAGAAACCAATACATTCTCAGGAGAAGCAAAATAGTATTTTTTAAAAATTCCTCATTAATCTCCATCTCCAAATTCCCCCTCCTAGCGGCAGCCACAGTTAAACTTGTTAGGTATGCTTTCGGATGTTTTCTATGTTTATATCAAAATACACTTTTTTATACAAATAAAATAACATTATAATGTTGTGTAATTTATTTTTTAACCTATTATATAGTAGATATTTTCTGAAGTCAGTATATTAGCCAGCCCCTTTTGATGAATCTTTAGGCTGTCTCCTATTTGCAAGTAAAATTAATGCTGCATTGAACATCTCTGTTCATATATCTTTGCATTCCTGTGCAAATAGTTTTCTAGGACAAATGCTTATAAGTGGAACTACTACCTCAAAAGATATACAAATTGAAAATTTTGTTAAAGTTTTTAAAATTGTGTCTTAACAAGTACTAGTTTGTACAGCTATTACAGCTATGGGTGGTGTATGAGAGTTAAAAAATGTAATGTGCTAACTGTTGGTAATGTGTGTCTTTAAGTTATTTCTCTAACAGTAATTTTCAATATGAGCTGGTCTATTTTTATTTTCTGTCTTTTATCTCATATAAAGGTCATCTAGCTCGGTAGGGGATTCTGGATAATTGTTCTGGGAACTGAAACTCATACCCCACCCAACCCTCACCATTAGCACTATGAGCTAAACAAATGAGTTAACTAGCTACTGTTATTTGTCTGCAGAGAGGTATATACTTTGAATAAAGACACATCAAGTACCTGCATTTTTCTTTTAGATCTCAGATTTCCTACATCCATTTTCTGATGACCATCTTTTTTTGCTGAGGAAGACTGGCCTTGGGCTAACATCCGTTGCCAGTCCTCCTCTTTTTGCTGAGGAAGATTGGCCCTGGGCTATCACCCGCACCCATCTTCCTCTAGTTTATATGTGGGAGGCATGCCACAGCATGGCTTGATAAGCAGTGTGTAGGCCCGCACCCGGGATCTGAACCTGCAAACCCCGGGCCTCCAAAACGGAGCACGCAAACTTAACCACTACACCACTGGGCCAGCCCCAATGACCATCTTTTTAAAACCATGTTTTTAAAAAAATCCATTCAGAAAGTTTTAACAAGATGGCAAAATTTACTAATCTATATGCACTTGAACATGTACCAAACATATGGTTGCTGGTTCATTCTTAATAGTGTAATATGGCCTTTTTCTCTGGAGAAAAATGCCTTTTCCAGACCTCCTATCCTAGAATAAATGTTATCATACTAATACCACCCCAGATTAACACAGAACTTCAGAGTTTACAAACCTCTTTCATGAATATTGTTCTATTTGATTTTCACAACAACCCAATGTGGTGACTGGGAAAGTATTATTATCTCCCCTTAACACATTAAACAAGGTTATACAATCATGAAGTACTAGAACTGAGACTAGTAGGGCTAGTCTCAGAATTTTCCATATCTCTATGCTGCCTCTTCCATATATATCAGCACAGCATAGTCCTTTCGTAGAAATTTTATTTCATGGTGGTAATGTTCACTTCCTAAAACTCTGTTAGAACAAGGTAAAATATAAACTAAAAAAGAGAGAAAAAGCCCTACCAGAAAAAGAAATACTTTTTCCTTTTTGGTAATTTGACTATCACCTTTCTAAAAGAAGTCATTCTTTTATCTTTTAGGTAAACTGTACCTAAACATGAATTCTGTGACATTTTAATATATGTGAACAGCTCTGAGATAAGGACAATTTAAAACTGTAACCTCAATTCTACAAGCTAAATACTAGTATGCTACATACTAAATGCTAGTCACATGATATACAGGTTTCATCATATTTCTTATTCATATTGATATTCATATTTATCATATATAGGTTTCATCATATTTCTTCCCTACAATTAACCATAAAGTCACAGGACTACACTGTTTCAGATTTGCCTGCAGTTAAGACAAATTCCTATTGATTTCTTATTATAAGGATCATAATTGCTGGTCAGCTATTGACCTACAGATAAAGTGCTTTCGAAAAGAGATGATGAGTCTTGCCATTCTGAAAAAATTATTTATAAAAAAAAAAGATTGGTTTTCTTTTTGAATCCATGTCATTAGTAGCATTGACTTCAGTTTTCTTAACATTATGATAGTAATGTCTAGTGTTTCATTAAGGCTTAAAGAAAAAGGATCTGAGCATTCTCGGTATCTTTTCTGATCTTTATCTTCGGGAGGGCCATCTCTACGCAACTGAACAAATACTGGGCTGAGCGTCTGGAAAGCTGGACTCTTGCACAGGCTGTATACTGAGTGTGAACTTGGGCAATTTCTCTTTTCTGGGCTTTAGTTTTCTCATCTCTAATATGAGGGGTGTTATCAGTTCTAGACTATCATCCCAAGGGTCCATTTTAGCTTTAGCATCATCATTGTAAAACCTATTAACCAACATTTGTTGAGACAAGGCATTCTAGCGTACAGACAACATTATGGGAATATTTGTGGATACCTAAATAGTGGCTTATCCTCTGGGACAAACAGTTTCAACAATTACTAAATACTAACCAGGACTATGGCTTAAATTAGGTAGCATCCTGTGATGTGGTTCAGCCACTAAGACTTGAGACATGTAGCACCAGATCAGGCCACTTGAGGTATTATTAGGTAAAAATTTCGGTGTACTAAATGGTTGCCTAATAACCTTGAGTGCAAGCAGAGGACCTAAATATCACACTATATACCACTAAAACACATGAGCGAAAAGAAAGACAATGTTAAACAAGTATATACGGCAAAAACAGACATAAAATAAGTGAAAATTTCTTACGCAACTGCAACTCAATCCCTACATTCTCCCTACGTAAAGCTAGGGCTCAGGTGTTTGGACATTCCACTGCCCAGGCCAAGGAGAAAATTTTCCTACCAGTCTCCAAAACATCGCTAGGGGGGAAAGAAAACAGCCGTAAGATCTCTATCTCACTCAAATCAACCCGAAAGAAACTGGTCGGGCCAGCGGGAGTCGCAACATTAAAAGCCTCTTTTTCGGCCTCTCCCCCAAGTTTAGGCCTGCAAAGGTGCTGACGGCACTTGCCGCGGCTACGGTCTGAGCGTTCCCAGCGGTGTGAGCCCCGCCTCTTGAGGTGCTTCCGCCACCCCGCGCCTCAAACCTCCTCCTCTCATTGGCCAGCGACTTGCCGGCAGTGGGCGGGGGAAATGCGTCAGACAGTGCGCTCACTTCCGGCCAGGGAGCGCGCGGGTTGATTCGTCCTTCCTCAGCCGCGGGTGCTGGCAGCTCGGAAATGGCGGGTAAGTTCCCGGGAAAAGTTTAGCAAGGGGAGGGGGCGGGCAGGTTTGTGAAAGAACGCTGTGACGGTGGTGACAGTGCCCCCTCGGAACTTTCGGGCTCTAACCTGGGTTCCAGAAGGCCTGTGTCAGTCTGGAAGTGCGGAACTCTCAGCCCTACTCCTTGTCGGCCGAGGTTCGTGCCCCCGCCCCCAACCGCTCGGGGTTCTGCGCCTGCCGCGAAGAACTCGGCCCCTGCGGAGGGCCGAAGAGGCCGGGGAAGCGTCGCGATGGGGGCTTGTAAGGTGCGGATGCCTTGAGGCCTGTTTCTCTTCTCTTTCGTTTTGTCCACTGCTGCCGCAGCTACGCTAGTCTGGTCCTTTTCCCGCCAGCCGATTTTAATGCTCGGATCCTCCTCCTCCTCCAGGTCTCCCTCCACCTTCCCCTGCGGTCAACTTCTGACCAGCGCATTGCTGCCTTGCCCTGCACTAGGGCTCTCACTTGAATCTGGACTGACTTCGTAATCGTCTCCTTAATCTCCCGCACTTTAGTATTCCTAGGATCTATTTAGATTTCCTTTGAGAAAGAAGTTGTTTTCGCGTTCTTCTTTCGTCTAAACTTCTCTTTTAGAGTGTGTCTACTATGATGTAATTCGCTTGTGTTCATTCTATTCTGCTCTCTTCTCTTATTGAGTCTCTTCAGTTTACAACATTTAATTAACTAATAATTGCTGTTATTTTGTACGTCTGTTAAGACCGTTTTGGTGTGAGTATATGCTTTTTTGCCAATAACATATCTTTTGAAGTGATGGACAGTTTCAATTTTTTATCTTTTCCCAGTGCCTTCGTAGTAGTCTCACTTTTATGGATATGCTGGATGGACAGGCTAGCATGAGCTCTACAGATGTTTATCTGTTCTACCAGATAGAGACTGTAGGATCTTGGGGTACACTGGTACTATAAAAGTGAGGGGAGCATATTATATATTGTATAGGATGTACATATTATAAGAATTACACCTAAATTCGAATTTCAGCTCCACCACTTAGTAGTTGGGTGCTGTTAAGCAACTCTTTCTAAGCCCGAGCTTTTACATATGGAATGTGGCTAATATAGTATCTACTTTTCTTATAGAATTGTGGAGATTAAGCTAATGTATGATTTCAAAAGTTAAATTTTGTTGCTGAGGTTATACATAAATTCTTTGAGGTGGGTTCTCTTATCTCAGTTTTTATAAATTAGGGTCAGAGAAGTCAAGTAATGTGCTCTAGTTCACAGATCTAGTAAGTAAATGGTGAAGCCTGGATTTGAATCCAGGAATTCTGATTCCAAACCATAAATGTATATTGCCTTAAGTGTTCCCCATTTTCTGTATATGTGTGTTTTAACCACTTATTGAAGTTTATGGCATGTCATTGTACCTCTTTTGTTTCTGCTTATGACTCTTTTTCCTGAATTTTTACTAATTTACGTTCATTTTGTCAGGAGATTTATTGTCATCTTTGCTTCAAAGTTTCTCTTGATAATGATTTCTTCCATTAATGATTATATATATTGATGGGTAGCCAGGTTGTAGTAAAACCATTTGGGTATTCCAGTAGCCCATAGTTTAAGACTTATGCACATATGGTCAAAAAATTTTTTTAATACAGTGAAATTTTCTTTCCTAATCTTGTCCACATTCCTTCTCTCTTATCCTAGAGGTAACCATGGTTACCAGTTTCTTGTGTATCCTTCCTGAGATGATCTATGCATCATCAGTTGATGGTTTTTTAATAGTTGATCTGCAAATACTTTGGGTAGAATTTTTCCAGTATTAGAAATGAAATGCTACTGTAATTATAAAAGGACATTCTCACTTTGTTTCTTAGTGGAGCACTGGCATCCTTTTTCTATTTCTTTTGAAAAAGCTACTTAGTTATAAATCCTAGCAGGTAATTTACATTAGAATTAAATATTCAGAAATGTCAGTAGTCTGTTGTGTTAATTTTCAGGTTTACTTGTTTATGTAAAGCATGCCTAGTTCATAAGCCTCTATCTTAAAAGTGATTTTTTTCTGTTTTATAATGAGGCAGTCATACTCAGTACATTTATTTAGGAGTGTATGGAGAATGACCTGTACTTTTATGATCTATTAGCATGTTTTATTTTATTTCATTTTTTTATGAGGAAGATCAGCCCTGAGCTAACATCCATGCTAATCCTCCTCTTTTTTTTTTTTGCTGAGGAAGACCGGCTCTGTGCTAACATCTATTGCCAATCCTCCTCCTTTTTTTTTTCCCCCCAAAGCCCCAGTAGATAGTTGTATGTCATAGTTGCATACCCTTCCAGTTGCTGTATGTGGGATGCCACCTCGGCATGGCCAGAGAAGTGGTACGTCGGTGCGCGCCTGAGATCCAAACCCAGGCCACCAGTAGTGGAGGGCGCACACTTAACCGCTAAGCCACGGGGCCGGCCCTATTAGCATGTTTTAAATCTTACCTTTATTCCACTTCTAATAAGAACCTTATTTGTAGGTTTGACTATTTAAATCACCTCCAACCAGACCTTTTAACAACCTTTTCTCTTAGGATTTGGTGCTATGGAGAAATTTTTGGTTGAATACAAGAGTGCAGTGGAGAAGAAACTGGCCGAGTACAAATGTAACACCAACACAGCAATTGAACTAAAATTAGGTATGTATGCCATTTCTAAGTGGGGTTATGTAGGTACTGTGTGTGTGTGTGTGTGTGTATAATCTTTCTTTTTAAATTAGAAGTAGAATTTTACGTAAAAGCTGTTGTTTATGTACATATGTAGTTTTCAACATATATTGAACACATTCAGATTTTATTCAGTCTTGATTTATGTCATAGAGTGGGTAGATGTTTGAGAGATGGCAGAGGTTACATATAGGAAGTACAGTGTGGCAAAAAATGGCAGGTATAAGTGGTCTTAGCCTCTTAAAAATATTTACCTTTATTTTTTTGCTTATAAAAATAATAGTAAGTGTTGGTGAGGTTGTGGAAGAACATTCATATATTGTTGATGGGAATATAAAATGATACAACTACTTTGGAAAACAGTTTGCCAGGTTCTTAAAGAGTTAAACATAAATTTATTTTATGACCCAGCAATTCTATGTATCTACCCAAGAGAACTGAAAATGTATGTCTATGCAGAACTTGTCCATAAATGTTCATAGCAGCATTATTCACAGTAGCCAAAAAATGGAAACAACCCAGATATCCATCACCTAGCAAGTGGATAAACAAAGTATGGTATATCTATATGATGGAGTACTATTTGACAATAAAAAGGAATGAACATCTGCTATCTGCTACAACATGGATGAATCTGAAAAACATTCTTAAGTTAAAGAAACCAGACCCAAAACCCCCACATGCTGTATGATTCCATTTATATGAAATGTTCAGAAAAGGCAAATTCAGGAGCCGGCCCGGTGGCACAAGTGGTTAAATGCGCACGCTCTGCTGCAGTGGCCAGGAGTTCGCTGGTTCGGATCCCGGGCTCACACTGACGCACCGCTTGGCAAGTCATGCTGTGGTGGCGTCCCATATAAAGTGGAGGAAGATGGGCACGGATGTTAGCCCAGGGCCAGTATTCCTCAGCAAAAAAAGAGGAGAATTGGCAGATGTTAGCACAGGGCTGATCTTCCTCCCCCCCCCAAAAAAAAGGCAAATTCATACAGACAGAAAGTAGATTAGTGGTTGCCTGGGGACAGAGAATGACTGCAAATAGGTATGAGATTTCTTTTGGGGGCGATGGCAGTGTTTTAAAATTAGATTGTGCCAATGGTTGCACAGTTCTAAATTTACTAAAAATCATTGAATTATACACTTAAAACAAGTGAGTTTTATGGTATGTAAATTAAGCCTCAATAAAGCTGTTTAAAAAATATATGCTCGTGAATCCTGGTTCTATCACTTTCCATGCCTCTGGTTCTTCATCTTTAAAATGGAGTTAATAGTACTTACTTGATAGTGATTGTAAAGATTAAATGTAAGGTTAAATACAAGTAAGGTGCTTAAACAACTTGACTTTTAGAAATTCTCAATAAATGTTAGCTGCTATTATTATTTAAAACAATACAAACATAACAGAAATACAAAGAAAGCGACAAAGAAGGTAATGGTCTCCTTACCCCTCACTACAAAGATAATACTGATTTAGATGTTTTTTTCCTTCTACATACATTAATTTATTTTTCTAAAACCAGGATCCTGTTGTAAGGCTTTTTTGTTATTTAGCTTAACAGTGCCTTGAATATCATTCCCTGTAACTACATATAGATCTACCTCATTCTTTTAAATTATGTAATACAGTATGACTGTATCATAACTTATTTAAGTATTCCCTATAAGGGGATTTTTGGGTTGCTTATCCTCTTTTGCTGTTAAAAATAATTCTCCAATAAATAGCCTGTGTATATCTTTATCCACTTGTGTGAGTGTTCGATAGAATGTGGGGCTAGAAATTGAAACGCTTGATCAGAGTTTCTCAACTTCAGCACTATTGGCATTTTGGGTTAGATAATTCTTTGTTATTCTGTGCGTTGTAGGATATTTAGCAGCATTCCTGGTCTCTACTCACTAGATGCCAGTAACATTCCCCTCCAATTGCGACAACCAAAAAAGTCTTTTGACATTGTCAAATACCCTCTGAGTAAAATTGCCCCTGTTTGAGAACCATTATGCTAGATCAAAGGGACGTGAACATATTCTACTTCAGTAGCTGTTGCCAGATTACCTTCCTAAAAAGTAACTATACTTGCACCAGAATTTTTTGAGATTGTCTTTTTACCTATACCCTGGTAAATGTTGCATATTATCATTAAAAAACAAAAACAAAGAAAAAAAACACCCTGCCTCTCTGATGGGTGAAAAATGGTTTCTTGTTTTAATTTGCGTTTTTTTGTGTGTGTGAGGAAGCTCAGCCCTGAGCTAACATCCATGCCAATTCTCCTCTTTTTGCTGAGGAAGACCGGCCCTGAGCTAACATCTATTGCCAATCCTCCTCCTTTTTTTTTTTTTCCTTTTTCTCCCCAAGGCCCCAGTAGATAATTGTTTGTCATAGTTGCACATCCTTCTAGTTGCTGTGTATGGGACGCTGCCTCAGCACGGCCGGACAAGCGGCGCGTGGTGCACGCCCGGGATCTGAACCTGGGCCACCAGTAGCGGAGCGCGAGCACTTCACTGCTAAGCCACGGGGCCGGCCCCTGCGTTTTATTAGTGAGATTCAGCAACTTTTCTTTTTTCCTTTTGATCATTTTTATGTCTTAATATGAATTGACTGTTCTCCTTGCAACAGACTTTTTTTTAAATTGTAAAAAACATGTAACATAAAGTTTACCATCTTTACCATTTTTAAGTGTACAGTTCAGTAGTGTTGAGTATATTCACATTGTTGCCAGAACTTTTTCATCTCTCAAAATTGAAACTCTGAACCCTTTAAACAACTCCCTATTTCCCCTCCACCCAGCCCCTGGCAACCACCATTTTACTTTCTGTTTCTAGAATTTGACTACTTTAGATACCTCATATAAGTGGAATCATACAATATTTGTCTTTTTGTGACTGGCTTATTTCACGTAGCATAATGTGCTTGAGATTCATCCATGTTGTAACACATGACAGGATTTCCTTCCTTTAAGGCTGAATAATGTTCCCTTGTGTATATATACCACATTTTGTTTATCCATTCATCCGTTGATGGACATTTGGGTTGCTTTCAGCTCTTGGCTATGTGAAGAATGCTACTGTGAATATGGGTGTGCAAACATCGCTTTGAGATCCTACTTTGAATTCTTTTGGATGTATGTGCAGAAGTGGGATTGCTGGATCATATGATCATTTTATTTTTAGTTTTTTAAAGAACCTCCATACTGTTTTTCATAGTGGCTGCTCCATTTTACATTCCTACCAACAGTGCACAAAGGTTCCAATTTCTCCACATCCGTGCCAACACTTGTTCTTTTCTGTTTTTTTTTTTTACTATGTTTTTGACCATTTTTTGATTTGATAATTAAAATTGATTTTTAATTCTAAGAGAGGTATATCCTTTCTATTCTAAGAGAATCAGCCCTTTTTTGGTCATATGTTGCAAATACTTTTTTCCTGGTTTTGACTTTGGTGAGTTTGTTTTGTAGAAGTTAAAACTTTTTATCTAGAAAAATTTATTTTTCTTTTATGAGTTTCCATCATGTCTTACAAAAATGCCCTCTCCACTCTAAGATTATAAAGAAATTTATCCATTATTTCTTTTAATAATTTTTTGGATATTTTCTTTTTTAAGTTGAAACCTTTGGATCTTTATCTTGATATAAGGTATGAGATAGAATCCAGGTTTATGCTTTTTCAGATGAGTTAGCCAATTATCCACCTGCCAATTTAAGTTGTTTTTTTGTTAATGATTTAAAATTTCTCTTTTAACATACTAAAATATCATATATTCTTGGGTTTATTTGGGGCTTTTTTTGGTCCCTGAGCCATTAGTGTGCTATGTACTGTTGTAATAAATGTTGTGATTAATATATGGTGTGAATAGGTCCCACTCATTACTCTTTGTTTTCTTAAGTTTTCTCTAATGTTTATTCTACTAGATGAACATTTTATCAAGTTCCAAAAAAATTTTTTGTTGATTTTTTTTTTTTAATTGAGATCCTATTAAATTGTAAGTTTAATTTTGGGAGAATTAATGTCCTTACATTGTTCAGTCTTCCTTTCTAATAACAAGAATAACTTTCTATTTATTTGGTCCTTTTTTGTGTCTATCTTTAGAGTTTTAATCTTTCTTTAAAGATGATAAACTTTCTTATTAAGTTTATTCCTAGTATTTCATCTATTTTATTGCTATTATAAATGGAATCTCCTCTTCCATTCTATTTTCTATCTTTATTAATAGTGTGTGGGAAAACTATGGAAAATAATTTTTTTTCTTTAAGGTCACATTCGTTTATAACTACATAAATTTCAGATGTACACCATTATATTTCAACTTCTATATAATAGGACTGCATAACGTTCACCACCAAAAGTCTAGTTGCCACCCATCACTGTACGCATGTACTTTTACTCCTTTCGCCCTCCCCCACACCCTTCCCCTCTTGTTACCACCATTCTGGTCTCTGTATCTATTTGTGTGTTTATCTTCCACATATGAGTGAAGTCACACAGTAATTGTCTTTCTCCATCTGACTTATTTTGCTTAGCACAGTACCCTCAAGGTCCATCCATGTTGTCACAAATGGCAAGATTTCATATTTTTTTAATGGCTGAGTAGTATTTCTTTGTGTGTGTATATATATGCGCCACATCTTCTTTATCTGTTCATCCGTTGATGGGTACTTAGGTTGCTTCCAAGTCTTGGCAATTGTGAATAATGCTGCAATGAACATAGGGATGCACCTATCTTTTTGAATTAGTGCTATTTGGATAAATAACCAGAAGTGAAATAGCTAGATCATATGGTATTTCTGTTTTTAATTTTTCGAGGAATCTCCGTACTGTTTTCCATAGAGGCTGCACCAATTTACATTCCCACCAGCAGTGTACGAGGGTTCCTTTTCCTCCACATCCTCTCCAACACTTGTTATATCTTATCTTTTTAATAATAGCCATCGTGACAGGCATGAGGTGATATCTCGTTCTAGTTTTGATTTGCATTTCCCTAATAATTAGTGATGTTGAACATCTTTTCATGTGCCTGTTGGCCATCTGTATATCTTATTTGGAAAAACGTCTGCTCATATCCTCTGCCCATGTTTTGATCAGGTTGTTTGTTTTTTTGTTGTTGAGTTGTATGAGTTCTTTATATATTTTGGGTGTTAACCCCTTATCAGATATATGATTTGCAAATATCTTCTCCCAACTGGTAAGTTGTCTTTTTGTTTTGTTGATGGTTTCCTTTGCTGTGCAGAAGCTTTTTAGTTTGTTGTAGTCCTATTTGTTTATCTTTTCTTTTGTGTCCTTTGCCTGAGGAGACATGGTATTCAAAAAGATACTGCTAAGACCGATGTCAAAGAACATACTGCCTATGTTTTCTTCTAGGAATTTTATGGTTTCAGGTCTTATATTCAAGTCTAGTCCATTTTGAGTTAATTTTTGTGTATGATGTAAGATAATGGTGTACTTTCCTTCTTTGGCATGTGGCTGTCCAGTTTTCCCAGCACCATTTACTGGAGTCTTTCCTTTTTCCATTGTGTATGTTCTTGACTCCTTTGTCAAAAATTACCTGTCCGTAGATGTGTAGGTTTATTTCTGGGTTCTCAATTCTGTTCCATTAATCCATGTGTCTGTTTTTGTGCCAGTACCATGCTGTTTTGATTACTGTAGCTTTGTAGCTTTGAAATCAGGGAGTGTGAAACTTCTAGCTTTGTTTTTTTTTATCTCGGGATTGCTTTGGCTGTTTGGGGTCTTTTGTTGTTCCATATAAATTTTAGGATTCTTTGTTCTATTTCTGTGAAAAATGTTGTTGGGATTCTGATTGGGATTGCATTGAATCTGTAGATGGCTTTAGGTAATATGGACATTTTAACTATGTTAATTCTCCCAATCCATGAGCATGGAATATCTTTCCATTTCTTTATGTCTTCTTCAATTTCTTTCAACAGTGTTTTATAGTTTTCATTGTACAGGTCTTTCACCTCCTTGGTTAAATTTTTTCCTAGATATTTTATTCTTTTTGCTCTGATTGTAATGTGATTGTATTCTTGATTTCTTTCTGCTAGTTCATTGTTGAAAATAATTTTTAATATATGTATTTTCCCACATCAAAATCCAGTTTACTTAACTCAGTTTCTACACATATGTAACAAAACTAAAATTGACTGGGTTGTTTGGTCATTCTAATCCCTATAGTCAGTAGCAATAACTTGATTCCCTCAAACCAATCTTGCTTCCTTCCTCCCTCCCTCCCTCCCTCTTTGCCTTCAGCCCTCCTATCTCATCTTCCTCCACCACCCACCTTCTCTGGACAAATGGTCCTTGAAACCTACCATGTGACAGGCATTGTGCTAGGCACATGGGACAGCTTTAACTCTTGACTGAATACCAGTAATTCCACTAAGGTTTATCCCAAGGTTCTTTCTCCAGATAGCAAGCTATTTTCACTTTGTGTGTGAGGGATTGACAGACATGATTTTTCCACCGAGTTTCAGTGCTCTGGTAGTAACTTACTGTGGAAAGAGTGAATCTTTTTTTCTGTATTTCATTTTAACCATCTTAAGTGTACAGTTAGGTGGCATTAATTATGTTCACAATGTTTTGCAACTGTTACTGCTGTCTGTTTCAGAACTTTTTCATCACTCCAAACAGAAACTCTGTACCTGTTAGGCAATAACTTCCCATTCACCTTTCCCTTCAACCCCTGGTAACCTCTAATCTACTTGTTGTCTCTATGAATTTACCTATTCTAGATGTTTTGTTTAAGTGGAATCATATAGTATTTTTATGTCTGGCTTATTTCACTTAGCTAATGTTTTCAACTTATTTCACTTAGCAAATGTTTCATGTTGTAGCATGTATCAGAATTTCATTCCTGTTATGGCTGAATAATATTCTATTGTGTATATATACCACATTTTGTTTATTCATTCATCTGTTGATGGACACTTGGGTTATTTCCACCTTTTGGCTATTGTGAATAATGCTGCTGGGAACATTGGCTTAGTTATTTGTTTGGGTCCCTGTTTTCAGTTCTTTTGAGTATATAGCTAGGAATAGAATTGCTGGGTCATATGGTAATTCTGTGTTTAACTTTTCGAGAAACTGCCAAATTGTTTTCCACAAGCGGCTGCACCATTTTACATTCCCACCAGCAATGTACGAGAGTTCCAATTTCACCGCATCCTTGTCAACGCTTGTCATTTTCTGTTTTTTTTTTATTATAGTCATCCTAGTTGGTGTGAAATGATATCTTATTGTGGTTTTGATTTGCATTTCCCCAATGACTAATGATGTTGAGCATCTTTTCTTGTGCTTATTGGCCATTTGTATATCTTTGTAAAAGTATCTATTCAAATCCTTTGCCTATTTTTTAATTTGGGTTGTTTGTCTTTTTTTAAAATATATTTTAAAAATCGATAATTTTACTGGATTCTCTTACTGTTTTGTAGAGCAGTTTCAGCTGATAATATTTTTCTCAGGCATGCAATCGTATCATCTAAATATTTTAGTAAATTCACTTTCTTTTTGATATGTGTGCCTTTTATTTTGTTCTCTTTTCAAATTGCATTGGATAGCATTTTCTGAACAGTGTTAAAAAATCACAGCAGTCATCCTCATTTCTTAATTTAATGAGAATGGTTCTAGTACTCCACTAAGCATGATCCTGGTTTATCACATTGAAGAATATTTTGTTTTGTTTTACAGAGAGTTTTTATTCAAACATGCATATTCGAGTTTGAGTGCCATTTTGGTTTCTATGGAAATAATTTTGATTATATTATGTTATATATGATATCTATAATACATAATATTTGATATAATAGATTTTATTATTAGATCTTTAGATATTGAATCATCTCTGCATTTCTAAAATGAACACAGGCATGCCCCGCATAAGGACGTTTCAGTCAATGACAGAACACATATACTATGGTGGTCCTATAAAATTAGTACCTAGGTGTGTAGTAGCCTATACCATCTAGGTTTGTGTAAGTTCATTCTATGATGTTCACCCAACGACGAAATGGCCTAATGACGCATTTCTCAGAACATATCCCTGTCATTAAGTGACACATGACTGTACCTCAATATATTTTAATGTGTCGATGAAGACTATTTTATATTGACTATTTAATGTATTGATGAAGGCTATTTAAATATTTTTACATTATCATTTATAGATGAGATTGGTCTGTGTTTTTCTACTTTTTGCTTTCTTTTTAGGAGAGGTAAAGGTCAGCTTTTGTATTCTTTGTTACTGCTTTTTATGGCCTTCCCACTTTACTACTCCCACCCTCACCAGTTTTGAAAGCATTAGGTTTACCTATTTCTTAAAGGCTTGAGAGAATTCAACTTAATGATTATGAAGAGGTCCTCTTATGCCATTTAAATGCTTTTTTTGCCTTAATACAATTTAGATTGCGTTTTTAGGTTTTGTGGTTTGCATGATACATTTTTCACCCTTCCATTTACTTTTAACCTGTTATTCTTTTTAGGTGTGTTTTTATAGAGAGCATATTTGGATTTGATTGTATAATTTTTTTTACCTAGTCAGTTTGTCTCCTTGACACTTATTGTTTGTTGCTTTTCTCATCTTAATTTTTCTGTTGCTTCCTTGCAATTTCTCCTATGTAGTGTGTGTTTTGTTTTCCCTTACCCCTCACTCTCCAGTATACTGTTCTAAATACTACTAAAAAGCCATATAACCTATTTTTAAAATATACTCTATTGTTAGTTCCACTGAGATAATCTTTATATTTTTAAGTTCATTCACCATTCAGCAAATACTTATTTAGCTGTACTATGTGGCAGGCACTCATCTGGGCACTGGGGATAGAGCAGTAGACAAACAGTCCCTCTCTTCATGGAACTTACATTTTGGTTATGAGAAACAGACATAAATACATCACAAATTGTGATATGTGTTATGGAGAAAGTATAGGGTGATCAGTTCCTACTGCTAAGGTGACATTTGAGTAGATACTAAAAGAAGTGAATCTGTGAGCCCTGTGGATATCTCAAGGAAGAGTATCCCAGGCAGCAGAATAGCAAGTGTACAATGTGCTGGACATGTTCAAGGAACATTAAGGAAGCCATTGTGGCTGAGAAGGGTAGGTTGGGAGGATGAAGTATCTGGAAGCCAAATGATGAAAGTGTTTGAAGAATGAGGAAGTAATTAACTATTGTCAAGTGTTGCTGGTAGATCTAGTAACATACAGACTGTTGGGATTTAGTGATCTGATGATTTTTATTTTAAATGAGAGTAGTGATGGAGTCATAGGATCTACCTCTTTATAGTAATTTAAGAGAAATTAAGAGGAGAGGAATTAGAGAAATGGAGTATAGACTGTTTTTGAAGAGTTTTGCTTTCGAGTTGAGAAATGGGATAGAGGAAGACACGGTGTGAAATTAGATAACTTTATTTTTACTTTTTAAAAAGTGATGTACAATTTACATGCAGTGAAATGCACACTTACTAAGTGTACGATTCAGTGAGGTTTGTGAATTTTCCCCCTCAAAATACTGCTTTTTTGGGTTTTAATATAAAACCTGATTTTTGGGGGGTTGAGACATGCAGCAGACTTGGTGGATTACATTCGTCTTTGATTTGTTTTGTTTTTGAAACAATTGCAAATTTACAAAAAAAATTGAAAATATAATTACAAAGACCTTTTTTCCCCTGAACTATTTGAGAATGAATTGCTTACTTTGATGAACCATCACCACAAATACTTGAGTGTATATTTCCAATGAACAAGAACATTATCCTACATAACTAGAATATAACCATCAAAATTAGGAAATTAATATTGATATGTTATCACCATCTAATTCTTCAGACTCCATTCATGTTTCCCCAGTTGTCCCCAAATGCCCTTTACAGCAAAGGGATCCAGTTCAGAATCAGGGCTGGCTTTTGGCTGCGTTGTCTCTTTTTTCCTTCACAGTAGAACAGTTGTCAGTCTTTTCTTGACTTTCATGACCTTGACACTTTTGAAGATCACAAGCCAGTTATTTTGTAGAATGTCCCTCAATATAGGTTTGTCTGATGTTTGCTCATGGTTTATTTTAGGTTATACGTGTTTGGTAGGAATATCACAGAAGTGATGCACAAATCTCACTGCACCCTATCAGTTTTTCATTAAATTTCCAATTCTTTTATTTATTTCCTATTTTATTTAATGGATCATAACCTGTTACTGTCATTTATTTTGGTGCTCAAATTGTCCCTATCTTGGCCAGTGGGAGCCCAGTTCAAGCTTCTGTGTCTTTTTTACATGTCCTTCTCATTATTTGATTACTTCATTCTTAGATTACTTTCTGGAACAAGATGTTTCAGGCTTATCTGTTATCTCTGCCACAGCTCTGGAATCGGCCATTTCTCCAAGGAGCCCTGGTTTCTTTTCGTGGAAAGTGGTATTTCAAAGCCAAGATCTGCTAGGTGAACAGATGAACTCATTCCTGTTAGAGTGTTACTCTAATATTAACGAAAGCAGGCCTTCTCAGTGGCCAGAATTTTGCTCCTTCCCGTTCAATCCCTGATCCCTACAGGGTGATTACTGTTCTGAGTTCTGTCACCAAAATTAGTTTTGCCTGTCTTAAAACTTTATATGAATGTAGTTATATACTCTGTGATTGGCTTAGTTACATTCAGCATATTTTTGAGGTATGTCTTATTGTTGCTTGAGACAGTAGTTCATTCCTTTTTTTTGCTGAATACTGTTCCATTTTGGATACATCACTATTCACCAGTTCATAGACATTTCGATTGTTTCAAGTTTTTGGCTGTTATAGATAACTCGAAGAATGTTCTTGTACAAGTCTTTTTGTGGACGTATGATTTTAGTTTGGATAAATTCCTAAAAGTGGATTTGCCAGGTCATAGTGTAGGTATATGTTTAGCTTTTGTGTGTGTGTGTGTGTGTGTGTGTGTGTGTGTGTAAGAAAGACCAGCCCTGAGCTAACATCCGATGCCAATCCTCGTCTTTTTTGCTGAGAAAGATTGGCCCTTGGCTAACATCTGTGCCCATCTTCCTCTACTTTATATGGGACATCGCCACAGCATGGCTTGACAAGCGGTGCGTTGGTGCGTGCCCGGGATCCGCACCTGCGGGCCCTGGGCTGCAAAAGTGGAGTGCATGCACTTAACTGCTGTGCCACCTAGCTGGCCCTACGTGTTTAGCTTTATAAGATACTGGCCAGACTGATTTCCATATTACTTTTATACCCTCACCAGCAATGTTTTGGAATTCTGGTTACTCCACATCATCATGAACATTTGGTGTTGTCAATTTTTAAAATTTTAGGCATTTTAATGGGTGCGTAGTCGTATCTCATTGTGGTTTTAAGTAGCCTTTCTCTGATGACTAATGAGATGAAGCATTTTTTTTTCATGTGCTTAGTGACCATTTGTATATCTCCTTTTGTGGATTGCCTGTTCAGATCTCTTGCCCATTTTTTAATTGGTTTGTGTCCATCTGTTATTGTGTTGTAGGTGTTCTTTATACATTCTGGATATGAGTCCTTTGTGCTGCATATATGTATTGGGCATATTTTCCTCTCAGTCTGTGGCTTGCCAGTTCATATTCTAAACAATGTCTTTTGATAAGCAGAAGTTTTTAGTTTTGATGAAGGCCAATTTATTAATTTTTTTCATTTATATTAGTGTTTCCTGGTTCCTGCCTAAAATCTTTGTCTAGCCCAAGGAAATCGTGAAGCTCTTCTCTTGTATTTTCTTTTGGAAGCTTTATAGTGTTAGCTTTTTACAATTAGATCTGTGGTTTATCTCAAATTTTTTTTTGTGTATGGTATAAGGAAGGGGGTCAAACTTTGTTCCATACGGATCTTCATTTGTTCCAATACCATTTGCGTGAATGCTTTGATGCCTTTGACAAAAATAAATTTACGTTATACGTGTAGATCTATATCTGGACTCTGTTCTCATCTGTTGATTTGTCTTTCCTTCTGTGGATATCATCCTGTCTTGATTAGTGTAGCTTTATAGTGGGTCTTGTAACCAGGTAGTGTGAGTCCTCTGTATTTGCTGTTTTTCGAGATACACTGTTCTTGACTTTTTCATTTCCATTTCCATTTTAGAATTAGTTTGTTAATTTCTATGAGAAAAAGTTCTGGGATTTTAATTGAGATTATACTGAATCTATAAATGAATGTGGGGAAAATTGCTGTCTTAATAATATTGAGCCTTTCAATCTGTGCACATGGCATATGTCTGTATTTATTTAGTTCTTCTAGAAGTATTTCAAGTTTTCAGTCTTGCATGTATTTTTAAAAATTTATCTCTGTGTATTTCTATATGTTTTGGTTTTTGATGCTGTTGAAAATGGTATGATTTTAAAATTTCTTTTTCCAGTTGTTTGTTTCGTGTGTGTGTGTGTGTAATTGCAGTTTGTACAATTGTACCCTGTAACCTTGCTAAAGTCAATTATTTTAGCAGTTTTTTTGAAAATGTAGATTCCTCAGGCTTTTCTACATACACAATCATTACCTATTAATGAAGGCAGTTTTAGTTCTTCTTTTCCAGTCTGTATGCCTTATGTTTCATTTTCTTGCCTTATTGAACTGGCTAGGACCTCTATTATAATGTTGAATGGAAGTGGTGGAGCAGACATCCTTGCCTTATTCCCAGTTTAAATATTGAGCCTTTCACCATTAAGTATGATGTTAAGTGTGGGTATTTCATATGTCCCCTTTATCAGGTTGAAGTGGTTTCTTTCCATTCCTAGTTTGGTAAGAATTTTTATCAGGAATGAGGGTTGCATTCTGACTGATTCTTTTTCTCAATCCATGGAGATGATCATATGATTTTTCTTTTTTAATTCTGTTAATGTGGTGAGTTACATTGATGGATTTTTAAGTATTAAATCAATATTACATGCCAAATATTATCCTTTTTCTACCTTCCTGGATTCTGCTTGGTAATATTTTGCTAAGACTTGTTGCATCTTTGTTCGTGAGATAGAGTGATTTCTTTTATATGTCTTAGTTAGATTTTAGTATCAGGTTTTGCTGGTCTCATAAAATGAATTGGGAACTGTATCTTCTCCATTTTCTGAAAGAGTTTGCGTTAAGATTGGTATTATTCTTTCTGTAAATGTTCAATAGAATTTACCAGTGAAGCTTTGTGTGCCTTGAGTTTTCTTTTTTTTTTTTTTAAAGATTTTATTTATTTTATTTTTTCCCCCCAAAGCCCCAGTAGATAGTTGTATGTCATAGCTGCACATCCTTCTAGTTGCTGTATGTGGGACTCGGCCTCAGGATGGACAGAGAAGTGGTGCCTCGATGCGCACCCGGGATCCGAACCCGGGCCGCCAGCATCGCAGCGCGCGCACTTAACCACCAAGCCACAGGGCCGGCCCTCCCTTGAGTTTTCTTTGTCACAAGGTTTTTAACTACAACTCTAATTAATAGATTTAGTACTACTCTGATTTTCTGTTTCTTCTTGTGTCAGTTTTGGTAATTTTTGTCTTTTAAGGAATTTGTCCATTTCATCTAACTTTCTTGGCAGATTGTTGTTCATAATATTCCCGCATTACCCTTTTAATAACTGTAGAATCCATAATCTCTTCTTGAGGATATTGGTAAATTATGAAACTGATAATTTGTGTTTTCTCTCTTTTTTTCTTGATTAGTCTGCCTATGAGTTTAAGCTCACTGGTCGTTTTAGTAATTGCTTTTCTCCATTTGTCTATTTTTTATTTCTCACTCTTAATCTTTATAATTTTCTTTATTATTCTTAGTTTAATTTGCTCTTTTTAAAAAATCTCCCTTCCTAAGGTAGATGCTTATATAATTAATTTTAAACTTTCCTTTTCTAACATTAGCATTAAAATTAAAAATTTATCTCTATGCTGGCCTGGTGGCATAGCGGTTAAGTTCGCATGCTCCGCTTCGGCGGCCCGGGGTTTGCAGGTTTGGATCCCGGGCATGGACCTGCGCACCACTTACAAGCCATGCTGTGGCAGGCGTCCCACATAAAGTAGAGGAAGATGGGCACGGATGTTAGCCCAGGGCCAATCTTCCTCAGCAAAAAGAGGAGGATTGGCAATGGATGTTAGCTCAGGGCTAATCTTCCTCACACACACAAAAAATAAAATACTGATGAACAAAGAAAAATAAAAAAAAATCTCAATCTTGATTTACTTGTATCCTGCCAGTTGTGTTTTGTTGTATTTTGATTGTTTAATTGAAAATATTTTGTAATTTCCCTTGTCATTTCTTCTTTGATATATGGTTTATATAGAAAAGCATTGCTTAATTTCCAGATATTTGGGGCTTTTTTAGCTATCTTATTCTTACTGATTTTTGATTTAATTTTACTGAGGTAAGATTATTTTAGTCCTTTTAAATTTGTTTTATAGCCCAGCATGTATTGTCTGTTTTGGTGAATGTCCCAGGTGCACTGGAAAATAATTTATATTCTGCAGTTTTGTATAGGGTTCTATAAATGTCAGTTGGCTTAATAGTGTTGTTCAAGTCTTCTGTATTTTTGCTGATTTCTGTCTACTTATCCTATCAGTTAGAACAATTGAGAGAGGACTGTTGAAATCTTTAACTATAATTGTGAATTAGTCTGTTTCTTCAGTTGTCAATTTTTGCTTCATGTATTTTGAAGCTTTGATATTAGGTGCATACGGTAGACTGGTGTCGTCTTGATGAATTGACCCTTTAATCATAAAATATTCCCTCTCTGTCTCTGGTAAGAGATCTCTATCTCTGTCCCCTCTAACTCTTCATCTTGCCTTCTATTGATGTCTACTTTGTCAGATATGAATAATGCAATGAGAGTTTTTAACGATGGGAGAAATAATAGCATGTTTATAAACTGATGCATATGATCTGTCAGAGAAGGAAAAAATGATACAGGAGAGGAAGGGGAATATTTGTGGAGTGATATCCTTGAGAATATGAGAGGGGAAAAAGATCTTATTTTTCAGTGGAGGGATTAGCCTTAGATAGGAGCATGGAGAATTTCCATACCATAACTAGAGGAAGACAGATTATTTGGGAAGCCTGCAATAAATTAGAAGACGTAGAGGTGGCAGTCTGTGCACGTTCTCTTCTGAATGCTTCTGTTTTCTAGGTGAAACAAGAAGCAAGGTAATCAGGGGAGAATGTGATTGTATAAGAAGATATTGGAGGAAATAGTCATCTTGTCAAGCAAGAGGGATGAGTGGACTTGAGAACTATGGTATGATTGTCAGTAGCACTAAGGGCCCACTTCAAGGTAGTACTCATTAATATAAAGTGAGGTCAACCACATCCAGATGCAAGGGTGTAGCAAAGAGTGGGCATATAGGCAGATTTAACTAATGTGGGGTTTTAGCAGGCTAGTATGACAAAGATTGGAGCAAAGGAGTTGAAGATGTTTACAAGGGAGTGATAATATTGATTGGCCATGGAATTCTGCACTGGAAAAGGAGGACAGTGAAGATACAAAGGAAGAGAGGGACAGTGAAATTGTGTTCTAATCAATACATTGTAAGTTCTCGTGGGAGTTGAAGAATTGTTAGAATTGAAATATCACGGAGTGAGCCAGGAAGAGGTAGTGGTAAGAATGTACAGTGTTTGAAATAGAGATTAAAGAGTTTAAAGAGACTGATAATGATAAATAAGGGCTAAGGTATGTCATGGGAATAAGTGGCTAAGGTACAGTGAATTCAAGATTCTTGGAGGAGAAATCAAGAAACTGAGAGGATGCTTGGTTGGAGATTAATTTTCATGAATTTTGAAGTTACCAAGATTTAAGTCAGATGTGATGTTGGAAAGAGTGACAGTGAACCAGGAGCTAAATTCTTCAAAGAATGAAGGAGATATATCATGCATGAGCTTCATGATATATGAAGCTCCTGGTTGTTCTTAGGGTGTGGACAGAAAGACATTAGTCTGAAACCAGCAATAAGGAGCAAGGGAGACACTTTGTCCCAGCAGTGTGAAGGCATGGAAGAGAAAGCAGCCACTACTTGAGAGGGCTGTAAGAGAATCAGTGTCCTCGAGGGAGAGCCATGTTTGTTCGTGAACTGTTAGAGCAAGAAGGTGTAGGAGAACATTCAAGGAAGAATTTGGGAATATGGAGAATTTTGATATAACTGACGTGTAAGTTTCACAGTGGTCACATCGAGATGGGGAGGGGTGGGAAATGGCACTAAATTAGTAGTTTTAGGCGCCTGTATGGGGATGAGAATCCAGGTGAGAAGGGATAACCTAGGAACTTAACTAAAGTTTACTGGAATAAGGAATATGATGAGGTTAATTATGATAGTCTGTAAGGTATATTGTAATGTTAAGCCCTATAATATTGAAGGCTGGTGGTGCTAATGGGAATGTTGCCAGGAGCATATTGGGCCCTGTCTTCATTCCTACATGTGAAAATAATGTAATTAAACTTATTTTTCAATTTATTATGGTCTGGAAAATAAGTATTGGCTAAAACACTAAGATTTCAGTTATTTAAAGAACACAGGATTATGAGAAATTTAGCTATAATCCAGAATACAGTTAGATACTATGGGGAATATGTGGCAGCATCTCTGAAGCTGTTTGAGAGCTGGAACCCATTTATATCTGCATTATGAGCACCTGTCAGTGGGTTGTATATGTGTTAAATGCTTAAGTATTCATTAAACAAACTTTAAAAATTGACTAAATTAATGTGCCTCAGTGATTTCTTGATTTTGTTTTTGGCTAATAAGACATATGTAGAATGTATCCTCTTTTATGCATCTTGTCCCTCCAAAAATTACAGAAATGATTCTGAGAACTAGGAAATATAGGAACTATAAATAGGAGTGGAAACAGTAGGACATATATTCAAAAAGATTCATTGCAGGTCCTCTGCTCTATGTTGGCAGTAAGGTGCCATTTAGTATTTCAGGCCCTGATCTTCCATTTTTCTCCAAAGGTGTGAGTGACATAGGTTTTCTTGGAAAGAAAATTTTTAGTGCTTATTTTAAATTATTTCAGTTTTTTATATTGTATATTTCTCTACTGGAATAATACATATTTTGCAGAAATTTTGGAAAGTGCAGAATATAAGAAATATAAAATTACTCATAATTCTGTCACCCAGAATAACTACTTCTGTATTATAATTTGAGATATTTCCTTCTACTTTTTTAAAATCATATATTCATTTGTATTATTTCTTTTATAAAATTGACGTCACAGTGTCATGTTCTGTTCACTTTAACTGCATTGTGAACAGTTTTCTGTCACCAAATATTTCTCAATAACATGATGTTTAATGATTATATAAACACACCATTTGATGTTTATATAATTTATTTACTCATTCTCTTATTGCTTGACATTTGGGTTGCTTATTTGCCTTCTTGCTTCACTGACATAACTGCATTGTAAAGACTTAATATTTAATGTTTGTGATATGCAAGAGAGAGTTTGCACTTTGTACATGTTCTTGTGTACAAGTCAGATTGATTCAGCCTTAAACCTACTACTTACCAACTTTGCAACCTTGAGCAAATTAGTCTTTTTTGCATTATCCATCTATAAAATGGAAGTAATAATGGTACCTACCTTCTACAGATCTTGTGGGGATTAATTACAATAATGTTTATAAAATCCTTGGCAAATTGGCACACAGTAAATGTTGAAGTGACAAGTAATAATGTTGTTAATAGCATATTTTTATTTTGTGTGTGACTGCTCCTTTTAAGAGTATATCCAGTGTTGGCATACAACATTGTTCACGCAAAAACTTGTACATGAATGTTCATAGCAGCATTATTCATAATAGCCGCAAAGTGGGAACATCCCAAATGTCCATTAACTGATGAATAAAATATGGTATATCCATACAGTAGAATATTATT